>NW_028223613.1:0-6665 GCF_056783735.1 Eptatretus burgeri
TTCATCAAGGACGTTAAAAGTGTCACCCATACAAAGTATAATAGCACTACAGGCCATTGTGTGCTGGTGCAGGCCCATCATCCACAAGTAAATCTTCATCTGATTTGTTGCAAACGAGAGTAAAGAATCGAATGATGATGAGTTATAAAATGATGTCATACATGTACAAGAGGGAGGGGTAACGTAATATGGATGGGATTTTCCATTCACGTTAATTCGGCTCCGCTCCAGACATCGTGACATTCGCTAAATCAATGAGTTTCTTACCTGTCGTAGTACACAGCACGGATCAAACGGGAAATACAAGTTCTCGGTACGAGAGTGATCGTCACATCCCCGGTCTGGACCTCTCCTCGGGTGAACCGTCAGCGGACCGCGGTCTTTCGGAGAACCTCCGGACCGACTGCGTATCTCCATCGGAGCCGCTCGTGGATCCCCGGGGTGTTCGAATTCCTAGATCTCGGGTCGTGGTGGACCGCACGTCGTGTCGGACGAAGGACGGAACACTGTGGTAACCGAGTGAAGACCGCGAGCTGTTTGGGGAAAGAGCGAACCGCGAGATCGCAGGTGTCTGATTGGTTCCGCCACATCACGTGTCCGCATGGTTTTGCAAAATACATACAAAGATTGAACGTTTCCCGTTTTAACGGATTGTTTGTGTTTTCAGATTGTTTTGTGAAAGTGAAAAATCGAGTCCGAGTTCGTCGATGATCATTTCCTCGACACGAAACAACGTTCTTTATTTTATGTTTTGTATTTATCGACAATCTTCCCTCTCTAACGGAGTATATGTGGTATGTGGGAATATGGGAATGTATTGTTGCGGACACAGGTACGAGACTCAGGCACTTGTCCTCAGAGGATAAATAAATCCCCACGGTTGTCCTACGGTCGAGCCAGACCTGGGGCCACCACTCACAATTAACTTTGTGAATGGAGACTGATTGGGTTGGTTTAAAACTTCACGAACTCCACGCAGTTAACCACAGGTTCCATTAGCCACCGTCCAATTATTCTGTTTAACTGGAAGTCGCATTGATTACCTGAGCGGCGATTACACCCTCAGCCAAAGCATCAATGTTACTCTCTTGATCTATACGACAATGCAAATAATGGAAGGAAACCAATGCAACAAATCAAACACGGACAGGTTTGAGAGGAAATCGACAAATGATTTAGTATTAATAATAAAAAAGAAAGCAATCTTGCCAAAGGTGACCACGTGTGAACATTATTTAAAGGTCACTCCACACAGAGGTGGTAGAGCTGCTGCTCCATCCACCAGGAGCATGGACTCCTTGAGGAATATCTGCTGAGAGATTCCGGTAGAATTAGCGGGTCTCTACAGATTAACCATGAAAAATATGCTTTTGCCTCATAACGTCACCAAATGACGTCATAAATGTCTCAAGCTTAGGCCGTATCTAGAAAGCACTCATCGAGGTGTTCAATTTAGAGGTACTACGATATGTGGTTTCTAAAACTTGAAAATTTGACCTTGGGGTCAAACAAAATATGTTGACCTGACCCTGAGGCGCTAACCATGAAGGTCAAGACCAATCGCCATCCACAAAAGTAATCAGCTGACGGCGCCAGACGATTGGTGAACTATATTCCCATGAAGTTTGAAGGCAGTCCGAGTCAGAATTACTCAAAAAATGAGGGTTTTCGTCGACTCCCTGATTTTGATTTGCTGACAAAAGTGACATGACAGCTGACCAGCTGACCTTGAGACTTCAAAGAAATTTTATGCGCTGAAAAGGAGCTCTATCAGCCTCCTGATATGCGAAGTTACAAAAATTTCCAACGTACTTCATAACTTTAATGTCTGCAAGTGATTTATACGTGATAACAGACAAATAAATAAATAACTAAATAAAAGCATAAGAAGGTCAAAGGCCAATCGCCACCAAAAATTTAATCAGCCTGAATCAAATGAGCGCCAGACCTGGAACTATATTGCCATGAAGTTTGAAGGCAGTCCGATCCAGTCAAAATTACTCAAAAAATAAAAGGTTTCGTCGACATTCCCTGATTTGTAGAAGTGACCTTGACCTTTGTTATGACCTTGACCTTCAAAAGTTTGTGCACTGAAGGGACTCTATCTAGGCACCTCTGATTATGCGAAGTTACAAAAATTTCCGATGATAACTCATGTGCTCTGCAGAATTTTTATACGTTATTACAGACAAACAAAAAATAAAAATAAAAAACATACAAACAATGACACATATATTTCTATTAAAAACCTCCATTTTGTGAGAATGACATAACAAGAATCTGGGTGATATTAGGAACGACAGTGGGGACAGGCAGTGACAGCAGTATCGATTGTTTCAGAAGTCAAGGATGAGACAATGTGATAATTTTTGACAAAGTTATAAAAATGATCAACATGGTAATAGTTACAACAATATAACGTCATTTAGGCTATATGGCAGCGTTTCGCACTCCTCGGATTATCCATACTTTGATGCAAATCCAACATGCAAAAACAAACTTGAAGGGGGCGCCATGGGCAAGGTGTTCGAGATCGAGCAAAATGGTTTCAAAGACTTTTGGTGGAGAATGACCTCATGATTATGCATAAAAAATATTGTCATCCTGGCTTTCAAAAGTTTGTCTGCGGTTGTATGATTTTTATGTCAAAATTCATAATTTTCTAAGTTTTTGACCTTGTGACCATGGGACGAAAATGAAAAATGGGACAAGAGTTTTCGATAATTCATTTTTTGAATTCAAATACCCGAAAGAGACCCATTCCATTCAGTCAATTCCCAAGGAGAAGATAGATTTTCCAAATCCGACTACACACAAAATGGCTAATTTTTTGTGCAGGGCATGGCCTCACCCAAAATGGGCACAGCAACCGCCCCCATCCAGAAAAAACATAACTGGACATTACAGATATCGAACACATAACCGAAGTTTCAAATCAAGATTGGATCAAAGTCCACAGAGTGCTGCTCTGAACAGACCTGAGACACACAGACAAGCCGGTAGTGAGTGGACATGGGTAGTCAGGCTACCCAATGAGAATTCCTGACGAGGCGATGGGCCCGTTCGATGGGAAATGACCACAAGAGTTAAGATGCTGCCAAGAAAATTCATGATTCCACTGCTTCAAGTTAAATGCTACCCAGATTGTTTTTTTTTCGTTAAAATACCCCACATTTAGGGTTTTTCAGCCGTTGCCATAGGCAACGGAGGGAGTCCATAGTAACCCGGTTCTTTCTCACACATAACGAGGACATACCATGAACTCACCATATAGTTTCTATATATCTGACTCATGATCTCTGAGATATAACGAACTTCATTTTTTATTGTTTTCGACCAGGATTCATTCAAGAACCTCCTTTGCCGACAGTAGTTTCATAGAAGTTCGGCTGGAAATTTTTGACAATATGGCTGAATGTACTGCTTCCACGGTCGCTCGGGGCCCGATTTTTGATTTTTCGAAAAAGTAATTTTTTATGATTTTTCAAAGTCCCGCTTGCTAGGCAGCGGTGGTGCCCATAGCAACGGTTCTCATTCTGCACACAACTTGGTGACAGGTATGAACCGACCAGCCAAGTTTCCATCGAAATCGCCATTGTGATAACTGAAATCAAATCCTCGGCATTTCAAATTCACAAATAATAAGGGTGGAACAAATCTCCAAAACAAAATTTTTTGAAAAAAAAACATTTTTTTTCGGATTCTTGATAGTAGACCCAAAAACAGAAGTTGGATATATCTCAGAGACTATGAGTCAGATATACATGAAACTGGTATGGTACTTCATGGTTTATGTCCCTAGGATTATATTGTAAGAAAAGAACATTGCTTATACTGGACCCACTGTTGCACAACAACGGCCGAAAGGCGCCCTCTACAAATGTGGGGGTGAGCACAGCAGAAAAACAATCTGCCCATCAACCCTTGAAGCTAGAATCTTGAATTTTCTTGTGCTTAATCCTCAGGTCATTCTCCATCGAAAAGAGCCCACTATGTCTCAGGTTATATTAGGTAGTCGGCCACCTATGTCACTCTGCTTCACCTTTTGTTTGACTCATAGTCTCTAAGATAAAACGAACTTCGTTTTTTTGTTGTTTTTTGACCAGGGTTCATTCAAAGTCTATCTTCTCCGACAGTTTTCAAAGGATCCGGCTGGAAAATTTTTGACAATATGGCTGGAATGTAACCCTTGCCCACAGACGGTCGCTACGTGGTCCTTGATTTTTGATTTTCGAAAAAAATAATTTTTTATGATTTTTTCAAAATTTTCTAAAGTCCTCCGATTGCAAGGCAACGGTGGTGTCCATAACAGCAGTTCTCATTTGCACACAACTAGGTCATAGTATGAACCTACCAACTAAGTTTTCATCGGAATCGCCATTGTATTAACTGAAATCGCCATTTTAAATTCTGATTATAAGGGTAGGAACAAATCTCCAAAAAAAAATTTTTTTTTTCAGCGAGATCGATTGGGACCCAACAGACAGACACATAGACATAACGAATATAGTGTTCACTCTGCTGGCGCTCCTGAAACAAAAACACCACCGTATGAGGAAGCAAACAAACAGGAGAGAAACAAAACCACATGTTTGAGAGAAACCCGAAGAGATTCTTCCACGAATTGGGGGAAACAAAAAGCACAATGTGTCAACTCCCCCTGAAAAGAAAAGATGGGGAAACATTCTGGAAAGGAATTCTTGGAGATCGAAAGGAACATAAGGAAGCAGAATGGATCGTGGACTTGGAAAAGAAGAAGCACCATGTTGGTGGAGGAAATGTCCCCAGTGATTATTGATGATGAAATAAATAATTAAAAACACTTCAAAAAATGCCACCAAACTTTAAAATCCAGACCCAGATGGAATTCCAAACTTATGGCTGAAACAACTTGATGCTCTCCACAATCACGACGCCAGGACATTCAAACAACTAATCCAAGAGGAAAAGGAAGTGCATGAGTGGGTCGAAGAAGGAAACACATTTCTCATCGAAAAATCTGAAGAAACCCAACTTCCCCACAAATACCGGCCAATAATATGTCAACTAACAACACACAAACTTCCAACAGGAATCGTGACAAAAATGATGATCCATCACCGAAGCCAACAAGGAGGTTGACACCTGGAACAAAAGGGCCACCACCCACTACTGAACAAGGCCGTACTTGAAAATTTCAAAATGCGAAGAACCAAATTGTCCACCGCCTGGATGGACTATAAGAAAGCTTTTGACAGAGATCCACATTCATGGATGATAAAATGCCTGTAAAAATACAAAATCAATCCCCAAGTAATCAAACTTTGTGAGAAAGCAATGGAACTCTGGAATACCACGTTGATAATACAGCACTCAGAAATAAATATTGAAATACCAGATGTGAAGACATTGCATGGGATATTCTAGGGAGACAGTCTTTCTCCCCTCTTTTGTCTTGCTCTCGACCCACTGCGTGACGTCATCAACAAACATGGACATGGATACACCCGATCAACCAACAGAAGAACATCCAAAGTAACAGGAAAGGTGACACACACACACACACACACCTACTATGCATGGATGATTTAAAGCTCTTCCTGACCCAGCTGTTTTCGCTGTTGAAAGTCTGGTTGTGTCACAATAACACCAACCAAGGAATGAACTGGCCAGAGCAGATTATGAATCTTTCCCTCGCCATTTCAATGCGGGCTGACTTTCCGACCTCTGCACCAAGGAGCCATGTCTGATCCATCCCAGCACCCAAAGGGCTGCAGTCTTGACCCCATTCTGTCTCGAGGATGATCAAAACATCGTTGGATGATCTCACCCCCACTCCTGTCAACCTTGAGTTCATAAATATTCCTTATGCCTTCAAAATTAAGCTGACCTCCAGATGGCTACTGCAACAAAGCTGCGAGTGATTCTTCCTTGAACCCTCAACATGTCATCAATGGTGTCAGCATGCTTGGAGGGTAAACAGACCTCCTCTCACTGAAAACTACATCAGAATTCAAAGTTTCTCTGTACTGCAGAGTCGGGGAAAGAGTGTGTTGTTGTGTTGCCCCGATTCTCTGTATTGATGTTTCTATTTGTTTTTCCTGTTTTAATTGACTCAAATGCACAGGAGGAATTCAGAATTTCTTCGACACATGCTTGGAACAACATCACCCGTTGGATACAGAAATACTGCATATTGTACAGAGAAGACCCCAACCCCCCATCCAAATCAATAACTTTTCCAATCATTAATTATCCCCCCCCACCCCCCCGGAGGGAGGGAGCGGGATATTGTAATCGTCCGGTTTGTTTGTCTGTTTGTTACTTACGAAATCTAAAGATTTCTTGCTTGATTATAAATCAAACAAGTGGTGCCAGGCACAACAAATCCCCCCCCCCCCCATTTAAGGCATAAAGTTATTTTGGAGATCAAATTTAAATTTGATACATCCTCAACCTGAATGTGGGTTATAAAGAATAGAATAAGGAATATTTTTTTAGTCTTAGTTTGAAGTCAATTAAACCATTTTTGACGAAGTTATGAGCGAAAAACGATTTTGACCTTTTCGTGACCTGACCTTGACCTTTGACCTAATTGGACACAAAAGTTAATGGGGTCGTCCAAGGTTCATTACCCACCTGTGGATACAATTTGACAGTGTTTGAGCCAGCCGTTTTCTCATAAA
>NW_028223614.1:0-6642 GCF_056783735.1 Eptatretus burgeri
CGGTTGGCATGCGGGAGCACGCAGCCGCATCTCCCGGTGTGAATGTGATGGAGTGGACTGTGTGCGTCGTAACACGCAGGTATGCGTGTGTGGAATGGAGACGGAGACGGCGACATGGGAGGAACGAAAGCCGAGTAGCGGCTGTAGTTGTTTCGAGGACCGTGCCGGGTTCACCCAGCAGTGAGCACGCGGTTCGTGCTGTGCAACGCACGAGACCACCACGTGCTCGCTTGCGAGAGTGAAGTCCCGATCCGGAAACGCACGCGGTGGATTTGCCGATCCCGCGGACGGACAAAGTTTAGGCAGGTAAATGGATTTGGACCGGACGGGTTCTTCACGCGATCGTGTGTGTTAAGCTCCAACGGGCAAAGCACATGTGTTCGCGTGGGGAACCCCTCGAGACGTGGGGCTTGTGTTTTTTTTTTTTTGCGCACGGTGACGTCATGGCTGCACGTGTGGTTGGAATCCGGCAGGAGGGGTATCTCTGCCGGATGGTACCGTCCAAGGAGGGACGAGGAACACGTGCAGCTGCATGACGTCACGGGCAGGTGTAAAGTGCGCGAGCTCTGAGTTGCCGCGCAGGTGCTGCGCATGAAAAAAAAAAGAAAAAACAAGCCTCACTTTCGGGTACACAGGATTCCTGGGCAAGGGGTGGAAGACCCCCTTACCTGGGCACAGGATGGAAACTAGTTAGGGGGAAGGGTTAGCTTAGCTAGACCGACTTCATGGGGCAGGGGTAAGTCCTCATGGAGTCCGTGGAATGGATTAGTTAGAGGGATTTAGCGAGATTTAGGTTGGGAAATAAAATGGAATTATTTGAGGACATGGACAGACTTGTGAATGTGTAGAGGGGACGCAGTTTAGCTACGTAGGTTAAATGGAACGTGCTATAGTTTAAGGGACGACGTGGGAGCACGAGTTAGTTAGGGGATGTAGTTAGGAGGATGGCAGAGTTCAGCGGTGTGTGTGTTGAAAAGTTGGTGAGTGAAGTGGAAGCATGAGGTGAGTACTTGTTGAGTGAGTGAGGCCAGCGGGTCTGTGTGAGTGGAGTGAATGGGGAATGCATGGTGCGATGAGTGATTGGGGGGAGGAGTGACTCCCGCCCAAGGGACCCCGGGGTCAGAGTAAAGTGAGTTAGCTGGGTGAGTCAAATTGAAAAATGGAGGTCGTTTTGCTGTTGGTGGGAAAGTAAGCTCGAAACCCATTTGGAGGGGTGCAGGAGCCCTGTTGACGGGCTTGGGAGCGTGGCTGCGAAAGGTGAGTATCGCTGAGAGGGTACCCCGGGCACCAGGCTAGTCGGCCGCGGTAGGCCATGGGCCCATGGGGGGCCGGGATAGAGTAGTGGGCACGGGTGCGCCTGCTTGGTGCGGGGGCCCGGGGCGCCATTAGCCGCGTGGGCAGTGTTGTGGGCACGGGTGACCCTCGGAAAGGGGCCCGGGAGGCCGGCCTGCCACGTGTGCGTTTCAGGGGAGGTGCCATGGGGGGCACTCCCCGGTGTTAGGGAGCTGGTAGGCTCGGAGGCAGTGTAGTGCCCGGGGGTGCCATAGCGGGAGATTCGGCAGAGGGTCGTGCCTGCCAAAGGGAGCCACGTGTCCCAGCCAGGAGACCGTGTGAGGGCACGGAGAGAAAATTGGGGGCGAGGCCCGAAATTGTGAGGACACCAACACAGGCGACGGGAATCTGGGTTGTTAGAACCAATAGTTTAAGCGAGAGGCGCTTGTTGAAAGCCCCGGGGTAGTTTAACAGTTAAATGGTTAGGGTAGATTAGGAGATGTACCCCTCCGCACCATCCATCCCCTCGCTCTCGTTGTGGGCCGCTGGACCCACTTTGGGTTAGATCGCTGAACTCTGGGGAGGCCATTCTGAGGCTTCGTTGGGCCTCGACACAGGACGTTAGCTCTCCCTTATTCCCCTCCGGGAAGGGAACGTAGGGGTTGGGAGTAGGCTAGGTGACAGGATAGGTTAGCCGAACAGGGACGATAAAGGGGGTTAGGGGACGATTTATAGTGGGGAAGTAAAAATAAGAAAAAAAAAAAAAGTTGGGCTAAATTGGGGTTTGACAAATTAAGGGAGTGGGTATGTACAGTGACAGGCAAAGGCGATAGGTTGGGAGGGAGACAGGTAGGTAGGTCCGAGCCCACCTTCCAAGTGGCCAGCACCACCGCACTCCCTCCACCAACCTCCATTGAACGGCAAAGGCTGGCCAACTTCATCGGCTGGCCGTGTTTTGCTTCAAGGCGGAGGCCGGCCAACTTCATCGGCAGCTGTGTGCTGCAAGGCCTGTGCCGGCCAGTTCGTCTGCCGGCTGTGTTTGCCTGCAGCGGCCTTTTTCTGCGGGCTGTGTTTGCCTGCTCACCTTTGCCATGCCATGCCCACTGCCCATGTTCACCAGCCCCGTTCAATTTTGCTTTGCCCCCCCTGTTCATTTCCATGTGCGCCAGGATCAAGGCAACAGTTTGCAAGCTGCGAGAACTGCCCTGTTGGCAGCTACAACACGGGCCTGCAGTGGCGGCCCATGCACCGTGTTTGTGTTCATCCATCCATTCGTGTGCTCATTGCGTGTGCCACTTGAGCTGGCACGGAGACTGCGTTTGTGCAGCCCATGCACCGTTGTGGTTCACTGCGTTCAGTTCAAAAGGGAAGGCCTTGGACTGCGTGTGAGCAGCCAGCCACGTTCCCTGTCACCTGCATTGTTTTGAGCCAGAGACTGCATGTGGGCAGCCTGGCTCCCTGCTAACTGCTTTTCTTTTGCAGAGTTCAGTGATCCTGGGCCATGGTTTAGTGTAAAATTTGTAAGTTAAGGTTAAGATGTACTGTAAATATGAGTGCGCCCCCGGCATGTCTGTCTAGCGCCGGCAATTTTATTTAAGTCGTCCGTGTGAGTGAGTTTGTTTAGATAGTTACGCAGCCCTCAGGTTATTTATTTTGGGGACACGAATACCATGAATGTCGCACTCAGGGATCCGTAGGTAAAATGTACTAGGGGAAAACTACACATGATGGCACACGAAAATTTGACGACTCGGGACGAGTCTGTAAAAAGGGAAGGGGGTAGTGTTGTGGTTACCAAATTCGCAAACCACCATTCAGGTCCCTTAGGTGAGGTATCTCGGTAAGTACATGTGTAGTTAGGCCCAAACCCGTTGTCTAGTGGGAATACATGTCATTTATGCGAGCTGCGACTCTTCAGGATAGCCGTTTTTCTTTTACTATATTTATTTTGGACCAACCGCCATGATTACCACCACAACCACAACATCAACCACCAACCACAACGCCGCTTCACCACAACCGCCACGACCTTCACGTCACACCTCGCAACCGTAGCATCGCCACCGTTCTTGCCCCGCTGTGGGTACCGGTGTTGGACTCGTGCAGGGCGCGCGTCGAACAGCGTGTACAAAATCACGGATTTTGTGCTTCAAAAACGGATCAAAAACGACACACGCCCACTTTTTGCCGTCCAATCGGTGAGCAAGGGGCGAATTGGCCCCGCCCCCAGGGCGTTGGAGGGCGATCGATATATGCAAATTTATGGATCAAAAAGCATTCACGCCCACTTTTTCTCGGGCCAATGGGGAGCGAGGTGAAAGGTCGAAGGGAGGGGGTCAAAGATGAGAGGGCGAAGCCACGGGGCTGATAAAAGCAACCATGTTCGTCAGTCCAGTGAGTAGGAGAGTAGTAGAGTAGGAGAGTCGAGAGGGAACAGAGAGTCAAGACTTCGCGGGCGGTGGAGTTGGCAAGAAGGAGCTGGTCGTCGTGTGCGTTGGAGTCGGAACGGAGGGAACGGAGGGAACGGAGGGGACGGAGGGGACGGAGCTGTGGAGAGGCGGCGAGGGCAGACGAGGGGGTGCTCGCGTCGTGCAGGGAGCTGCACCCCAAGGAGGCCGACAGCGCGACCTGGCCGAGGTGGAGACGCTCGTCGCGGGGCAATAAAAATCCTCTATACCCTGAGCATCAGCAACCCCCTCCTGTTTCCCCCCGCGCCGAGATAGTGCGACCAAGGGGGCCCCTTTCCCACCCCCTACCAGACACTGCCCGCGAGGCCCGCGGAGTTGAGGCGCCATCGCCGCTCCGCGTCTCATCACCAGACGGGTAGGCCCGACCCGGTCTCGGCCTCAGGCCCGTCTCATCCTTGAGGGTTCTTTTCCTTGGTTTTGGGTATGTGTTGTCGGCGCCGTCTGTGAAGTAAAATTGTATAAGTGTTGCCGTGTGCTCGGTAGTCGGTATTAGCTCTGCATTGTGTTTTCGCTTTTACATTTGCTTTTTGTGTAAATTGCATTGTGTTTTTCTTTTCTGTGTGCATTTGGTGGAATTGTATATGTGTGCTTCCCGTGTGCCGCGAATAAATGTGCTTTTGTGTTGAACTGTTTCCCGCTTCGCTTCGTCATTTCCTTCATTGAATCCTCATCTTGCTTCACGTAAAGGGTTGGTAGTGGACTGAATACGCCCGATAATTAATCGAACCGTCGAGGTCGACGATAACACCGCTCGGTTATCCCGATAGCACGGAACGGGTCGCTTAAGTGGCCCGTGTCCGAAGTCGACCTGCGGCGAGGTGCGATCGCCCGGTCTACCCTCCGCGTGGGTACTTAGGTAGGTCGAATTTGGCGAGCAACCCTATCCCACGCGGGGGCTGATTGGCTCGATCGCGGTGAGACCGAAAGGTCCACCCGTGACTGGTTCCCGGCGTTAGTCCGAGAGGGTCACGACTGGATTGTCCGTCCGGTGGGCGACGTGCCGCGGTCGAGTTACGTGGCCGTCAGCACGCCGGCGGGCGCGAATCATAACAATATATATATATATATATATATATATATATATATATATATATATATATATATATATATATATATATATACATACATATATATATACACATACATATATATACATATATATACATATATGCATATATATACATATATATATATACATACATATATATATATATATACATATATATATATATATATATATATATATATATATATATATATATATATATATATATACATACATATATATTGTTGCGGTATTCGCGCCTGCCGGCGTGCTGACGGCCACGTAACTCGAATCGCGGCACGTCGCCCACCGGACGGACAATCCAGTCGTGACCCTCTCGGACTAACGCCGGGAACCAGTCACGGGTGGACCTTTCGGTCTCACCGCGATCAAGCCTATCAGCCCCCGCGTGGGATAGGGTTGCTCGCCAAATTCGACCTACCTAAGTACCCACGCGGAGGGTAGACCGGGCGATCGCACCTCGCCGCAGGTCGACTTCGGACACGGGCCACTTAAGCGACCCGTTCCGTACTATCAGAATAACCGAGCGGTGTTATCGTCGACCTCGATGGTTCGATTAATTATCGGGCGTATTCAGCCCACTACCAACCCTTTACGTGAAGCAAGATGAGGATTCAATGGAGGAAAAGACGAAGCGAAGCGGGAAACAGTTCAACACAAAGCACATTTATTCGCGGCACATGGGAGCACACATATTCAATTCCACCAAAAGCACACAGAAAAGACACAATGTAATTTACACAAAAAGCAAATGCAAAAGCGAAGACACAATGCAGAGCTAATACCGACTACCGAGCACACGGCAACACTTATACAATTCTACTTCACAGACGGCGCCGACAACACATACCCAAAACCAAGGAAAAGAATACCCTCAAGGATGAGGCTGGCCTGAGGCCGAGACCGGGTCGCGCCTACCCGTCTGGTGATGAGACGCGGAGCGGCGATGGCGCCTCAACTCCGCGGGCCTCGTGGACAGTGTCTGGTAGGGGGTGGGAAAGGGGCCCCCTTGGTCGCACTATCTCAGCGCGGGGGGAAACAGGAGGGGGTTGCTGATGCTCGGGGTATAGAGGATTTTTATTATCCCGCGACGAGCGTCTCCACCTCGGCCAGGTCGTGCTGTCGGCCTCCCAGGGGTGCAGCTCCCTGCACGACGCGAGCACCCCCTCGTCCGCCCTCGCCGCCTCTCCACAGCTCCGTCCCCTCCGTTCCGACTCCAACGCACACGACGACCAGCTCCTTCCACCGCCCGCGAAGTCTTGACTCTCTGTTTCCGACTCTCCTACTCTCCTACTCTCCGCCTCTGGACTCTCCTACTCTCCGCCTCTGGACTCTCCTACTCTCCGCCTCTGGACTCTCCTACTCTCCGCCTCTGGACTGACGAACACGGTCCTTTTATCAGCCCCGTAGCTTCGCCCTCTCATCTTTGACCCCCTCCCTTCGACCTTTCACCTCGCTCCCCATTGGCCCGAGAAAAAGTGGGCGTGAAGGCTTTTTGATCCATAAATTTGCATATATCGATCGCCCTGGGGGCGGGGCCAATTCGCCCCTCGCTCACCGATTGGACGGCAAAAAGTGGGCGTGTGTCGTTTTTGATCCGTTTTTGAAGCACAAAATCCGTGATTTTGTACACGCTGTTCGGCGCGCGCCCTGCACGAGTCCAACACCGGTACCCACAGCGGGGCAAGAACGGTGGCGATGCGACGGTTGCGAGGTGTGACGGGAAGGTCGTGGCGGTTGTGGTGAAGCGGCGTTGTGGTTGGTGGTTGATGTTGTGGTTGTGGTGGTAATCATGGCGGTTGGTCCAAAATAAAGATAGCACAAGAAAAACGGCTA
>NW_028223615.1:0-6614 GCF_056783735.1 Eptatretus burgeri
CTCAGCATTGTGAGTTGGGGCTAAAACGATGTACGGCACGATATTTCAAAAAATGTGTTGGGCCCGATATGTTCTCATGGATCAGGCATTGCGTGGGCGGAGGAATGGGCCCCACCCGAGTGCCCTTCTAGTTTTTTAATCGAATTATTATCTGAACAATCTTTAGCTTGCCTGTTCGAACAGAGAGCTATAAACGATACCCCGAGGCGTGAGCATGAGCGTGAGCGTCAGCGTGAGCGTGAAAATGTTAAAGTTTTTGGTGCAAGTTATTATGAAACTTGCCATTCATTTAATATGTGTACTAGGATGCTGATATTTGGCATGGAGGTTCCTTTGGGGTATATTATTGATGTGGTGAAGTTGAAATAAAAGAAGTATTCAAAATGTTTGAAATTTTTGACCTGTTTGAACTTAACTTTTTTGTAGCACATCAACGTTAAAGTTTTTGGTGCAAGTTATTTAGAAGCTTGCCATTCATTTAATATGTGTACCAGGATCTGCTTTGATATCTTGGCGTATGGAGGTTCCTTTGCGGTATATTATTGATGTGGTGAAGTTGAAATAAAAAAATAATTTCAAATGTTTGAAATTTTTGAACTGTTTTGAACTTTACTTTTTTTGTCACACATCAATGTTAGAGTTTGGTGCAAAGTTATTTAGAAGCTTGCCATTCATTTTTAATATGTGTACTGGGATGCTGATATTTTGGCATGGAGGTTCCTTTGGGGTATACTATTGGTGTAGTGAAGTTGAAATTAAAAAATGATTTTAAATTTTTTTTTATTTTTGACCTGTTTTGAACTTAACTTTTTTGTAGCACATCAACGTTTAAGTTTTTGGTGCAAGTTATTTAGAAGCTTGCCATTCATTTAATATGTGTACGAGGATGCTGATATTTGGCATGGAGGTTTAACTTTTGGGGTATACTATTGGTGTAGTGAAGTTGAAATGAACAAATGATTTTAAAAAATTTTTAAATTTCAACCTCAGATGGTGTCAAAGCCACCCAATGCTCGCCTGTTTATACTAGGCGACGCTTGCCATTCATTTTAATATGTGTACTTTCTGGGTATGCAATGAAGTCCAAATGAAATAAATTTTGTTGCTGCACCTTTTTTGCACAGAGACTCAATATTTGTGAAGTCAAAACACTACATACTTACTTTTTAGGCCTCGCCTGTTCGAAGAACAGAGAGCTATAGCAATACCCCAGCCTGAGCGTGAGCGTGAGCATCCAGCGTGAGCATGAAAATGTTAAAGTTTTTGGTGCAAGTTATAATACCTTTCTGAAAATGTTTTTACCTACTACCTACACTATTATTTTTTTTTACTGAATAACAACATACAAATACATATATTGCTTTAACAATAATTTGGATCAGACTTCATTCTGCAATGCTTTATTAAAAATATTATTGGACCTCGTCTTTTTAAGAAACGATAAATGTACAAACAGGCTGAAAGCATTGGGTGGCTTTGACACCAACTCTCTAGATTTTCAACACCTTGATATACTTGAGGGAAGTTATTCAATGTGAATTATGCTTCAATGTCCTCACTGTATGTTTCTGCAGGTGGCCCATAACAAGAGAGATCCAGAACCTCGTCGAAATCAAAATAAAGAAGCGATACATGACTTTTCTCGGTACTACAAATCATCCGGGAAAGGATTTCCACCTTATTAATGAAGGTATGTTCTGCTTCCTTTGCTATAACTTGCCGGTGGAAGCTGTTCCCTCAGCATCCAGAGCCGTGCCCTGTTGATGATGCAACCAGCAGGTGTGGCAACCGGGTGAACATCATCAATGTACTGAAGTAAGTTGGACAGTGGGGGAAACAAGTGCATTGTTCTTGCCAAATGGAGGTGCAGTTGCCATTGTTTTATTTGCTCAAACAGCAAAACAGCACCGATTGTAAAAATTTCTCAAATTGTCCTGTGCAAACATATCCTTGCATGAAAACTTTTTGACACAAATTCATTCAGAATACTTTTTGGTTGGTCTGTTTCACATTCCCATTGTATGCGTGGCTCCTGATGGATGCAGGGGTACCTGGTTGAAAATATGTGATAAACTGTGTGGATGTTTTTAAATGATCAGATACAGTAGTTTCCTTGGTTTCTTACTCTTGTTTTTTGTCCAGCATGTGATTTATGTGCAAGCTCTCCAACACCAGCCCTAAATCACTGTAAAAAAAAAATGGGGAAAAGGCAACAAACTGACATGAAGCAACAGGTGCAGAATGGAGCCCACCTGGAAAAGACCCAACAAGCAAGGGAATGAATAACTTCAGAGGATGGGCAGGCTGAGAGAGTATCGGGAGCAAGACCAGAGGTCAACCAGAACCATCTGTTGTCATCCCCATTTCAGGCCCATCATCTTCATTACCACCACTTCCCTTCCCCAACCCAACCATCTTACTTGGTAATTTCAGTGTTTCTTTCACTCCTCACTCCTCCTCTTTTCTTGCTTGATCATTTCCTTTATGTTTGTCTCGATGTCAGTTCTATCTTACTTTTTCCATTATTGGCCTCACTCTGATGAAGAAAAAAAAAGTAGAATCTACCAAACTGTCTGTGACGTCAGAACAGGGCTTGCACGACTGTCTCATCATGAAAGATGCCAAAAATGTTCAGAGCTTGAGATGCTGCAGAATCCAGGAGAGACATGTGAAGCAAGGGTGCCATCCCACCTGGGAGAGCCATACTCCTTTGTTCTGCAGACAAATTTCCTTGTTCCCTACAGAAACCTGGGAGGGGGGGTGGGGTGGGGTGGGAGGGAGGACAATGCATGGAAATATCAGAGGGTGCAAGACCAGAAAGGATGTCTCTGTTCTGTTCATCAGATGAAAGGATGTCCATCAGATGTTCATGTCTCTGTTCCCCACTGTTTTGTCCTTCCCACGCCCCTCTTGTCCTGTGCATTGTGTGTTAGCTCTCATACGAGATTTGACAAGGCATACAAGAAATATAAAGGAGACGGTAGAAGACAAACCACCGACCTGTCTGCGTGGGTGAAGTGATAGGCTCATCGACTCAGCTTCATCGCAGGAGGTTCCAATAATCTTGAAGGTCGAAGTTTTTACGGCATCAAGCTGGGGGATGATGTTTTTTTACAGAAGCCAGGTTCGAGGGGAGAGCAGTACTCAATAAAGCTGCAGATGAAAGTTCTGCATGTGGTCAGGTGGGCCGAGGAGGCTCAAACCACAAACCGGCGACAGGGTGTTGGGTGCCCAAGGCTCATCAATGCACGAGGGCAACGAAGGCTATCCCGTCTGGTCCGAACCGACAGAAGGTGGACTGTGGCACAAGTCACATCGCACCCTGCTGCGTATGGGGCTGCGTTGCCGCAGACTGGTCAGAGTCCCCATGATGACCCCTGTCCACCGTCGAAAGCTCCCACAATGGGCACGCGAGCGTCGGAACTGGACCTTGGAGCAGTGGAAGAAGGTCGCCTGGTCCGATGAGTCCCGTTTTCTTTTAGATCACGTGGATGGCCGTGTGCGTGTGTGCCGTTTACCTGGGGAAGAGATGGCACCAGGATGCACTGTGGGAAGATGACAAGCCGGTGGAGGGAGTGTGATGCTCTGGGCAATGTTCTGCTGGGAATCCCTTAGGGTTTGGCCATTCATGTGGACGTCAATTTGACACGTGTCACCGACTAAACATCGTTGCAGACCAGGTACACCCTTCATGGCAATGGTCATTCCCGGATGGCAGTGGCCTCTTTCAGCAGGATAATGCGTCCCTGCCACACTGTACACATTGTTCGGGAATGGTGTTCACGGTGTTGCCCTGGCCTCCAAATTCTCCAGATCTCAATCCGATTGAGCATCTGTGGGATGTGCTGGACCGACAAGTCCGATCCATGGCGGCTCCACCTCGCAACTTACAGGACTTGAAGGATCTGCTGCTAATGTTTTGGTGCCAGACACCACAGGACACCTTCAGGGGTCTTGTAGAGTCCATGCCTCGGCAGTAGAAGAAGGTGGTCATAATGTTTTGGACTCAGCATGCCTCAGCACTGTTTTGGCGGCACAAGGAGGACCAGAAGCATATTATGCAGGTGGTCATAATGTTTTGGCTCATCAGTGTATACGTGTATATGTGTATGTATGTGAGTGTGTGTGTGTGTGTGTGTATATATATGTATGTATATATATGTATATATATATATATATATATATATATATATATATATATATATATATATATATATATATATATATATATATATATATATATATATCGGCTATATATATATATATATATATATGATATATATATATATATATATACGCCGGATGCCCTTCCTGACGCAACCCTGGTCGCCTCTTACGTCACAGGGATATGGTACACCTATTTTAACCGGCCGGATATGGTACACCGGCCCAGTCCACTGGTACTCATTTCGCCGACCTCGGAAGGATGACAGGCTGAGTCAACCCCCTGGTGTGTTAATTCAGTGGTCCAATGGGGCTTGAACTCAGGACCTTTTGCTATCCCAAGCTGCTGCCCTCACCACTGCGCCAACACCAGGCTCATATATATGTATGTGTGTGTGTGTGTGTGTGTATTTATATATATATATATATATATATATATATATATATATATATATATATATATATATATATATATATTGCAAAGGTTTTCCCACTTACAAAGCACGTACATGTAATTTTTTCAAATCGGTACACACTATCAACTGTGATTATGTAAGAACAAAAATCCTGTAATTAATCACATTGTATGAGGTAATTTTTAAAATATTTAATTTGCATTTTATTGCATTAGAAATAAATATTTGATACGATCAGAAAAACAGAACTTAATATTTGGTACAGAAACACTGTTGTTTGCAATTACAGAGATCAGGTCTTTTCCCTTATAAATGTGAAGCATTATCTTAACCAGGTTTTGCACACATCAATGAGCAGGGAATCTGGCTAACAGAAACTGCAATCCTGCAGACCATACAGATCTTCTCCAGATCGCAGACCATGGAACCGGGGCTGTCGCTGGGCAACACAGACTTTCAGCTCCCTTCAAAGATTTTCTATTGGGTTCAGGTCTGGAGCCAATGTCGTGGGCTTGTCCTCAGGACCTTGAGTTCTTCTCCCCAGTGGGCCCCTCCTTAGTTGCCCTGGCTGAGGTGTGTTTCGGGTCGTTGTCATGCTGGAAGACCCAGCCCGCCCCCCCCTGTGCGGACACACAATTCTGCTGGGGTGTTGCATTTGGGAGTTCAAAAGCAAGCAAGGCCATACAGAACTTCCTCCCTGTCTTCGGTGCATGTCGTGTGTCCCCATTGAAACAGTGTGAAGCATCCCCAAAGAATGATGTTTCCACTCTGCCATGGCAGTGGTGCTGCCTCAGCAGTCTATTGGGATGTCGTGTGGGGAGTCATCACTCCGAAACAGGATACAAGCGAGCTGGCACTCATTTTGTTCTCAGAGGATGACAGGCAGAGTCAACTTCCACCTAGTATTAATTCAGGAGGAGGTCATTGGCACAAGAATCTGGCCTCTTGAGCTAACAGGCGCTGGCTTGAGCAGAGGGATCATGCGTGCGCTGCAGGATTTTAATCCATGACGGCGTAATTGTTGCATCATGTGTCCTCTTGAAGAATTGCTGGCAAAAGATTGAGAGCTGCTCCATTGACAGCATCAACAATCGAAGGAATCAATTCCTTGGCAACCAAGTTTCAAAAGCATTTGTCTCAATCCAAAGAAGAGCCCACATGATGTTTTAGATCCCAGGATAACAGCGTTTGACTGTAGTTCAGAAATTTCACGACGCAGATTCACAACCTGGAGGTGAGCAATGTGATTTGGGATGTTACGAGGTGTTGTCGAGCATCCCAGAGTGACAGAAAATGATGTCTGGATGAAAATGTATAGAAAGATGACAATAATGGGGAAGAGTACTGTATTCTCAGTGTTTCCTGATATGAGCAGAAATTTTTCTGTCATGAAATCTTTGCTTATTTTGTTATTTTGCTGGACAGGAGGCTGTTTCTGGGGTTTCGATGACTTAATATAATCGAAAACAAAGCAGGAATTCATGGGCCATTGTGTGTTACCGTATTATTAACAAGTTGCCTTTGCTTCATGGAAAGCAAACCCAACTGAGGGGAATGTCAGTTCCTTCCATAAAGCTCAGAACAAGTGTGTGTCTCCCCTCAGGAGAGCCAGAAAACAACATCTTTCAAATCTCAAGTCAACTCTCAAACCTGTCTCACTCCTCCAAATCCTGGTGGGGTCCAATCAAATCTGTTTCTGGTGTATGTTCCCCCTCCATCCCCTCCCTTACCCCAAATGGCCGCACAGCTGACACCGCACATGAAAGGCTGAATGCTTAAACTCCGCGTCCAGTTGCAGCGAGCTTCTCCTGACAAGGTGGAGAGTTTGTTGTCAAACCTCGACTCAGATTCTGCAACCGGTCCAGACGGCATCAGCCCACGTGTCCTAAAAACCTGCTCCTCTGCTCTTGCTCACCCTCTCTCTGTTCTATTCACCTTCTCATTTGATCAAGGTCATCTGGCATCTTCTTGGAAATCAGCAAACATTACCACCATGCATAAAAAAGGTGCAAAAACAGATCCCTATAACTACAG
>NW_028223616.1:0-6558 GCF_056783735.1 Eptatretus burgeri
ACTCGTGTAATATCAATTTGTATGTCAGTCTAGTTTTCAGTTTATGTTTAGTGAATCAGTTCAAGGGTCGTGAGAAGGAGGCTTGATAAACAATCTCTCTCTCTCTATCTATATATATATATATATATATATATATATATATATATATATATATATATATATATATATATATATATATATATATATATATATATATATATATATATATATATATATATATATGTTGTTCGATCTTTCTCGGCTGCTCCCGTTAGGGGCTCGCCACAGCGGATCATCCGTTATGATCCGCATACTGATTTGGCACAGGTTTTACGCCGGATGCCCTCTCCTGACGCAACCCTGGTCACCTCTTACGACACAGGGATCAGGATTTTGGGTTTCTCCATGATTCCGGGCTGCTCTACACCCTGCCCAGTGCAGAGCCTCCATCCTCAAGCGATCCTCCAACCCAAGCCTCCGAGTCGCCGGATTACAGGCGCACGCCTACCCTACGCCCGGTATGCTATATATATATATGTATATATATATATATATATATATATATATATATATATATATATATATGTATATATATGTATGTATATGTATGTATATATATATATATATATATATATATATATATATATGTATGTATGTATATGTATGTATATATATATATATATATATATATATATATATATACATATATATATATATATATATATATATATATATATATATATATGTATGTATGTATATGTATATGTATATATATATATATATATATATATATATATACATATACATATACATACATACATATATATATATATATATATATATATATATATAGAGACATATAATTTTGACAGATGTTGGTTTCTGGCTCTCCTGAGAGTGGAAACACAATATTGTTGTGGACTTTTCTTTGAATAGAAGGCAGGTTTCTTTCAGAAACAACTGCTCAGCACAGGAATTCAGTGTGGCATGGGCAGGAAGATGGGTATGTTAATTGAATAAGAGATGGGATTAATCCTGTTCATGATAGAGGGCAGGATTCTGTGGAAGAGAATTCCCAGGCTGAGTTAACATCAGGGGACCGAGAAGTAGATATGCGAGGACCAGTCCTGAAGGGAGATGTGAACACTCGCGTTGCCAATATGGGCGGAGTGAAGTCAGACTCTTTTGAGGTTCACATAGTTGGAGATACGGATAGGAGGAGGTGTTGGGAGGGTGCTGGATTTTGGGAGGCTTTGTGGGAGCAACATGAAGCTTTGGGAGGGGGGTGGTATGCGAGGGGAAGGGATTTGAGTGTGAGAGATGCTGGGGCAGGTTCGAGTAGTGAAGGAGTATGGGGGAAGGTTTGAATATGAGGCATGTTGCAGAACATTTGGGTGTATGTGGGGTGCAGGAGAAAGGTTTTGAGTGTGTGTGATACATGAGAAGATTTGTGTGTGTGTGGTGTGTGGGAGGAAAGGGTTTGTGTGTGGTGGTGCGGGGGAAGGTTTGAGAGGGGTGGTGTGAGGGGATGCATCTATAGGGTGGGGTGACGAGGAATTCAGAATGGGGGGATATGACGCTTTGAGCAGGTAGGTGGGGGTGTGGGATGCTTATTCTTGGATTCCTAGGAGTCCAATTTTTTTCAAATGGAGATAAAGATCATGGGATCGGGCATAAGATCCACTTGTTGAATGCAGGATGAAATGTCTACACCTGTACGTGTGGGTGGAGGTTGGTGGACCAAGCGCCGAGGCAGACAAACACCTCAGGAAAATAATATTTGCGTGAAGAAGAAGAGACGTTTCGCGTGGTGCAGAAGGGGAAAACACACATGCATCATTTCTGGAAACAAGGAGGAAGGAAACAAAATGAGGAACATGGAGACAAATAATTTTCACACTTTCTATCCTATAATCGGCCGTGTCAGGCCTTGAGAGCAATATGAAACAAACAAAAATGAATAGGATAAAACAACAAACTAATTAAGATGAAACATTTCATGGGATACAAAAGAAAATGGGCACACTCAAACGCAAGAGAAAATGTATTTCCAAGTGAAGAGAAAACAAACAAAAAAATATCGTTAAACTTCACTTGTAGTATTTGCCTTTTTAGGCAACAAGGGGGAAGTGTTGGGGAAATTATTACTCTCTGGACAAGAAACCTTTGCCTCAGTCCTGAGTCCGGTCAAAAGTATTTGTTTTTTTTCCTCTACTGTTCTATTATTTAGTTGTTAAGGCCTACCACCTACTTATAATCTTATCTTTCTTTGACACTTTGGACATTGCTTGGTTCTTTTTTCAGGAGAGTACAAGGTGACCGAGGATAATAAGCTGTACATTCTGTTGTTCTTTGCGATCAAAAAGCCCCACTCTGCTTATAAAATGGGATATAGATATATGAAGAGAGAGAGAGAAGAGAGGAGAGACAGCAAATAAATTGTACTGCAAAGAAAGAACTCCTTGTGGACATTGATTTTTACTGGACTTCTGTGGTTTTATTTATCCCGATACATACAACACCGAGAGTCGGCTCGACGTTGAATCCTCGAGGAGGACAAGGATCCCCTCAACAATCTAAAGAATCCTTTCGATCAACCAAATGTCAGGTCCACGTTCCCTGTTCGTGGGTGAATAATCCAACGCTTAGCGAATTCTGCTTCACAATGATAGGAAGAGCCGACATCGAAGGATCAAAAGCGACGTCGCTATGGGACGCTTGGCTGGTGGGAGAGCCATGGCTTGAGGAAGCACGGATTCTCAATGTTGAATTGTTCTAACCTATCATCTTTAATACGAACTATAATAGACCAATAAAACTAACGGTTCTTTTTCTTTTGTTGCTTTTGGCTTAAAAAGTAAAGATCCAGAAGAGGCTCTGTATTGGGCAACCCCCCCTCTATTTACGTGGGAAATGGTTTGGTCCAACTCCCTCAGCCAAAGCAAGGGGCCCCGTAAACGGCTTGCCAGTACAGAGACCATAACTTGGGAACCACTTGTCCGATTAATATCCAAACCTTAAAGAAAGGTATGTCCTCGGGTCCCCAGCAATATACCTGGCAAGTTTCAAGTAGATCGGACCAGTGGTTGGCCGAGAAACAGCGGTCGCATGAACAAACATGCACTACAGAGATTGCTGCTGGAATTATGAGAGAGATTTAAAATTTTATTCTTGCATTTCAGGAGCATCTCGGCCTGGAAGTTACGTACTAGATCGAACAGCTCGGTTCGAGGATAAGAAATCCCACGTCAGTTTTGGTCTCTGAGCACAATTCAACATAAAAACACAATGAATCCGGTTTGGAAAGCACAACTTTCTGTGGAGGTGCAAGCAGAGAGGTCAGGAATGTTTACCATCACGTGCAGAAAATGCTGAACCGGAGGAGGTGCAGCCCGCTGATTTTTTTCAGTAACAATTTTCCAATCTTGGAGATTTCCAATCCTACTACATGAATAAAATGTACAATTTTTTATTTAGTTGTTGTTTTCGTCAAGTTTAGTTTGATTACAAAGCGGACACAAGATGGGCTTTGCATTACGAGATACTTTCTCTGTTGTCTGTTTTATTCAGATATGGTATTGAGAGAAACAAAAAGAAGCAGTTGTTATCTTTGTTATTATTCATCCAATTGATTTTGCCGCACTTGGAGAATTTTCTGTTGTTGAGCAGTATGACTGAAAAGATATGGCTGGGATATATCAGTTCACCTGTTAGTGAAGAACTCACGTTATACTCCCATTTATGATGTGAAACAATTGGATTTGACCTAACGCATGAGAAAATATTCCAGGCTTTAAAAAAGTTTATTCTTTGGTCTCCAGCTTCACTTCATCAAGAAGCACACAAAAAAACATATTCGACAAACATGAAACCGTTTTTGGAAGCTGAAACGAAACAAACATATTATTTTCTAAAAGACTGCTTCACTTGTTCAAACAAAGCTATTATTCCATGATTTAAATGAAAATGTGTCAAATCCAGTTGATGGGGAATATAGAGAATGGAATACAAAACAAAAAGGTAACAATGCAACAAATTATTTCAATTTTTGAGTGGTGAAGTCAAAAAAAACATGTATAAGTATAGCATGTAATCAAAGTAAAACTGGACTTAGCATTTTCCCAGAAGAACACGAGACTGGTCTTTCACTCTGGCCTATAAGGCTGCTCACATGGGGCTGCAATAAAGTCTAAGAAGCACACAGTTGTCACAGAAGCTGGAAAAACACATGACTGCTGGATGGGATGAACCTAGTTAAGGGGGAGTTCAGAAACTGAAGGTTCTCCCCCTTAGCAAATGTGTCAACCTCAATGTACAAAGACTGAAATAGCATAGTTCAGTGCAGCGTTTCTTGAAGCTGACTACGCTCTCCCAAAAAGTCAGGAAAGAACCTCAACATACAACACCCTATCCTTTTTTCCCCTGAGAGTGACAATCGACGATGCCTTTTTCCCTATCCCCTCTTTCCCTATTCATTCCTCACCTTCTTCTTTGTGTCAAGTTGTTCCCCCACAGCAGCCATTCCCACACCATTTAATGTCAGCATACCATTTCATAAATAGCACTTCACCTTGCTCTTTGACAAAATACTAGGTGCAAGCCCATAGATGCGGTAATGTACAGCCACTGACTACCCCCACCCCCTGCAAAAAAAACTCCAGAACCGCGTGCCAGAAACAACAACCACACAAGCCGTTTGCCTTCGCTTTCCACGTGCCCATGCGTGCAAGTGGCCGTACATACAAAAAAAAACTTTCAAACCGCAGTGCCAGAAACAACAACCACACAGGCCATTTCCCCGCCGCTCCTCAGCGTTGCCATATGTGCGTGGACGTACATGCAAAAAAAAAAAAAAAAACTTTCCAAACAACTACACAGGCCATTCCTTCGCTCTCATAAACAGCCGACTGGATTGGGGCATTCTGTGTTTATCTATAAATGCGGATAAGAAATCGTAGGAAATTATAAGAATACAGGGAAGTCATCACTATCTAAAAGTAGTGCATGCCCGTACGGAATGTTCAACATCATTCCCCGAATTTTATCGCTTGCATTGAAGTAACAACTGCTGTGATACTTACACACACACAGAGTTAATTAAAATCCAAATTAAAATCAAGTTTACCTCCCTGTCTTTGCTTGCTATGACATTCGCTGCCATGTACCATTGATGACAAACTCCTACCCCACAGTAACTAAGGCACCGATCGATCCCCATCGGTGAACCAGCACGGCACATGACATCATCGGTCAGCTGGCCGTGCACCGGCATACGCTGCCTTACGCCCACGCAGCAACGTGCCCTGTGATTGGTAACAAAATGGCGCATCGGCCACGCCCTACGCAGCACGTGTCCTGTCATTGGTTGGTAAATAAACTGCGCCCATAACTTGGGAATCACTTGTCCAATTAATATCAAATCTTTGAAAAGAGCACATCCACAGGGGCCCAGCAATATGCCTGGCAGAAAGTTTCAAGTGAATCGGTTAGCGGTTAAGTACACGAGGAAACAGCGGTCAGCAGACACACAGACACAAAGATTGCTGGAATTATAGACAGATGAAATGAAATCAATGAGATGACAAATGAAGGGGTTGAATGCAGACTGCTGAGCAATGAGTAAGGAAACCCGTCGTTGTGAATTGTTTTTACCACCAACTTGAGATGTATTTAAGATTTGGCAAGCTATGTTTGAGTAGAGCTGAATTCCTTAACTACTTCCAAAGGCCACACTACACCGTTTTGACAATTGGAAACAAAAAAAGTTGTTGCACTTCCTTTTTTGATAAAATTATTTTCGAACAATTTTTCTTCAATAAATAAATAATAATAAAAATCGTCTCCATGTACATTGTACACACCTTTATGTCGTTAGCACCTCTTCATAAACAACATCGCTGAGGAAACGGCGCTTCTTCTTTTGTTTCCTCGTCCAGTGGCAAGAATACGGAGGGCTTTTAATGGCCACATTAGTCAATTAGCTGCCAACGTATTTTGCCTTTTCGCAAGAAAAACACGAAGAGAAAGAGAAGAGATAGAGAAAGAGAATAGAGAAGGAGAAGAGAAGAGAGAAAGAGGGAAGAGAAAGAGAGAAAAAAAAACCACAAGAATAATGGCGTGACGCGGCTGAGTTTTCTTCTTCCCCCCATCGACCATGGAGCAAACGCAACAACGCTTCCTGTCATTGGTTGATAAAAAATGGCTGCAAAACAACGGTTGCACTGTCCATTGGTTTGGTAAATAAATGGCCATAACTTGGGAAGCACTTTTGTCCGATTAATATCAAACCCTTAAAAAGGCACATACTCAGGTCCCCAGCAATATACCTGGCAAGTTTCAATTAGATCGGACCAGTGGTTGTCGAGAAACAGCGGTCATAGACACACACACAGACACACACACAGACACACACACACACACACACACACACACACACAGACACACACACACACACACACACACACACACACACACACACACACACACACACACACCATTGCTGGGTAGATAGATGAAGAATTTGTATGCAATAAAAATTGGATAGGAGGGCAAACAGCAAAAGATAATTGAAGATTTCAA
>NW_028223618.1:0-6529 GCF_056783735.1 Eptatretus burgeri
AAGTACACTATGATGTTCGCACAATGACGACATCGCTTTAGCATGAGTCACATTTGCTCTACGGCTAGGATACGGCGGCCGTACCCCCCCCCCCCCTGAAGTGACAGAAACGTGCGGCGGCCGCAGAGTTTTTAAGGTGGCCTCAGGGTGGCCCTACGCCATATGGCTATCTTTTATAGGTCGTAGGGGTCTCCGTGGAATTAGAGCGCGGAGTTATAACTTTTTTCATTTCTACGTTGGCCGTAGCAATTCAACAAGCCGTAGCCATGACGTAGATGTGTTCCACGTCGACCGTACGCCCTGTGGGCTTGCATTATTTGTGCGGCTGCTGTAGGCTCTTATCATGAAAAATGAATTTTGCCAACCCCCAAAAAATTACGGCGGCCGCACTATTTCCACGGTCGCCGTAGGGTAGTCCTAAGGCGTCCCTGTGTTCAACGTACGGTGGCCTTGCGATCTGTGTGACTACCTGCGGGCAACGCAGGGTTGACGCACGGTTCCCCTACGCCCGCCGTGCGTCCTACGTACGGCCTCCGTGGCAGTCTGCATCGACTGTGCGCTACCGCTAGAGATCGGAGTATAAGTGTTTGCCACCAGTGTTGGGCACAAAAGGGATAATCCGATAACAGATAATTATCGAAGTTTACTTTTTTATCAGACTATTATCGGAAGTTAACTTCCATTTATCGTTATCGGACCAGTTAACTTCCGATAACTCGATTTTTTTAGTCCCATAATGTCCGTTAATTTTTTGTCCGATAACATTTTTATCGTTTCCGGGTCGCATTTCGCCGAACTAATTAATTATCAATGAGGAGAAAAATGTACATGATTATAGATTACTTGTTTTACAAGATAATGCTGAATCAGGCCGTCGCATGAAGAAAAATGGAAGAAGAGGAGGAGGAGGAGGAGAAGGACAAGGACAAGGACAAGGAAAAGGAGAAGAAGCCTTGCAATGGCAACTTCCTCAGCCATGCGGCTGCTTGGCTCTGCAGGTTGTTCGACCCGACCCGAACGAATGACCTGAGCGAGTTCGAACAGGGTTCGGTCAAGGGTGGGAAACCTGAAAAATAAAAACATATGTGATTGTTACATTGTGTTACCGTGGAAATACTGCGGCCGCCCTATAATTGCTAGTGGCCGTAGATTTTTTAGACCCTACGGCCGCCGAGCCAAATATGACTGAAGCATTAAAAACGCATTTCTCAGAATCTATCTCCGTCGTTAAGTGGCGCATGACTATACATATATATATATATATACACACACACACACACACACACACACACACACACACACACACACACACACACACACACACACACACACACACACACACACACACACACACACACACACACACACACACACACACACACACACACACACACACACACACACACGCCGAGCTGGAGGACCCGGCTTTGCCTGGGGAGAAAAAATAGGAATAAGAAAGGGGTAAATTGTGGTGCTTAATATATATGTCACATTTATATACCACATTTAATTTGGACACATTTCACATTTCTTTGTCTTTGTCAGCGTTCGTCATCAGTGCTCCAGTGCCTCGGGGTAAACCACATTGTGTGTCTGACTGTTGGGTGCCAGGATGCTGAGCTTCACTGCGCTACTGGTCCGAGAGGAAGCCACATACAGCTGGCCGTGGGAGAAGCACGGGACAGAGAGGTCGACATTGATTGCTTTGTACGTCTGACCTTGAGCCTTGTTTATCGTCATCGCAAAGCATGGCTTGCAGGGAAACTGGAGTTGGCAAAACTGGAAGGGCAGCTCGGAGTCGGACTGAATGAATGGGATCCTAGCTCGGCACAAGGATAACTTCTCCTTTGTATGATTCACAGAAGATGGTGGCCTCAATGACATTGGCATGCAGGCGGGTTATGATGCAGCGTGTGCCATTGATGGTCTTGGGTGGCTCCATGTTTCGCAGGATCATTATGGGCACACAGAGTTTCAGCTTGAAGAGGTGTGGTGGCATTCCTGACAGCTCGAGAGAATTGAGCAGCTCAACAGGGTAAGTGACTGCCTCCTCGTCGCAGATGGCACTGTCCACAGACTTGTAGATCCTCTCGTCACCGGGAAACTCTCCCATGAGCCAGTTGTTGAGCTGGTTGGCATTGGTGTTCAGTGGAGAGAGAATTGCATGCTCAGCCAGCCACTCAGACGTGACTCCATTTGTGATCAAGCAAGGGTTGGCTTCAGCCTTGAGCTCCTCCAGTGTGGAGACGACCTTGCCCAGTCCAGGAGGAATTGCGATCGTGTCTGGTTCAGTTGCAAATGGGATCTGTCAATTGCCAATTTCCAGGAGCAGCTTGGAGAAGTTGGTGGCCCCTTCATCGCCAGACAGGTAAGCTCGCATGTTGGTGGTCAGGTGCTTGACAGTCACATGGTGCCACAGGTGGTACGTCTTCAGGCAGATGTTGACAATGTTGGATCTGGTGCCTCTCTTGACCACTGGAAGGATCTGCCGGAAGTCTCCGCAGAGCAGTGTGGGGATGCTTCCCATGGGTTGCTGGACTCCTGTGATGTCCTGGAGTGTGTGGTCTACAGCTTTGTAGGCTGACTTGTGAGTCACCGGGGCCTCATCCACAATGATGGCTGCAGCATCCTTGATGACCTTGGCTAATGCTGTTCCATGCTTGATGCTGCATGTTGGCTGCTCTTTCAGCTACATGTCGAGTGGGATCTTGAAGGTGCTGTGCAGCATTCGTCCTCCCTGGAGCAGTGTTGCGGCAATTCCAATGGATGCAGTAGCAAGAGCAATCTTGCCTCCTGAGCGAATCTTTTTCAATATCGTGTTGAAAACGAAGGTCTTGCCTGTGCCTCCCAGTGCATCGAGGAAGATGATGTTGCTGCTCCTGTTGCCATTGATGATGCTCCCTTGCTGCACCAGTTCAAGGACTGCATTGTAGACCTGACGCTGGTCATCTGTCAGGTGCTGTTGAAGGTCATCAGCCTGGACAGCCAACTGCTCTTGGTTGTAGTCCACTTCCCTGAAGTACTCTCTCTCGAGCCTATCTTCTGTGCCCCTCTCTGGTGTAGGTAGGTCATATGAACTGAGATGATGGCCACTCACCATGATCACCTTGTCCTCGAGGGAGCAAAGTGCAAAGTTGTCGACCTGCTCGTTGTAGTCAGCATCAGGATTGCCAACATTGTGACGGTGCTGGAACAGGTAGTCCCCAGAGAGGAGGTCACGGAACTGATCCCAGAGTGTGCGTGGATTGCTCAGGAAACAGGTGGTGAGGATGACTGCCATGAGACTCCTGAGGTTTGTTGCAGACTGGCTGATGCCTGCCTCCTCCAGAGCAAGGTGGAGGTGCTGGTCATTTTTGAGGATTCCCCTTGCGAGACAGGCTTCAGGGAAGGACAATTCCTGGCCATCCACAGTTCTCAGAGCGGTGAAGGAGGAGGGGCCACAGACTTCAATCAGGAGAAGTCGAACGTAGTAACAGTCACCCTGCCTCAGACTGATGCTGTAGATGTGGCTAATTGCCGGAGCCTTCCAGATTGCATGTGGACCTTCGACCACCTCTCCTCGCTTGTGGCGGGCCCACTTCTTGCATGACTTGTCCCACGTGTAGTACTCAGGCAACTCGTGGTATTTGAGCATCTTGGCAAAATCGTCATGACTGCAGAGGTTGAAGAAGGCAGTCAGCGTAGTGGCTGGCGGTGGTTGCTGCATCCTCTCGACGGCATTGTCTAGATTGAAGTAGACTCGCTGGCCATTCTCAAGGTGGATGGCTGGCCAATGACTGGAGGGAAATGCTTGGAAATTGGGTGCTCCAGGATCCTCCAGACTGCCTCGCTGCTGCCGACATAGTGTGCATTCTGGAACTGAGCTACCTCATCCACTTGATGGTTTCCGGCCTCCTCATTGGCTCGCTGCAGTTCAAACACTGCCTGATCGGTCTCCTTGGTGACATACTTTGTGATATACTTGATGCTGTTGATGCTGGAGCAGATCTCAGCATTGATGTGGCAATTGAATTGGTGGACGAGGAACGGGTTGTAGGGTACCACCCACTGGCTGGTGACTACCTGTACCACCCATTTTCCCTGCTGGCGCATCTTTATCTCACCGGTGTGACCACCATCTTCTGGCTTGAGATGGCGATACTTGGAGGAGCTGTCATTTCCTTGCTCAGTGCTCTGCAGGAATGGCTTTGGGAAATCCTTTGAGCACTTGCGGTCCTTCATGCAACGGCTGTTCTGGTTGAGGTTTCGACATGCACCGTGGATCATGTGTGCCATGACCATCTTGTGCAGCTCTGGATCTTGCTCCTCATTGGGAATCTCAGCACTGATGACCAGGTCAATGTCTTTGGGCTTGTCCTTGTCCTCTGGAGCGACCCACAGAAGGATGTGGGCATGAGGAAGACCACGCATCTGGTACTCAATGGTGTACAGGATGGCTCTCATCTTCCCAAAAGCTCCCTTCTTTAGTAGCTCCATGAGCTTCTTGTTCTTTTGGTGAAAGACACAGGCAATGATGTCTGGGTGATTATGAGGTTCTTGTCCTGGCAGGAGGTTTTCCTGGACCTCGGTCCATTTCGGATTCATGGTTATCGTAATGAAGAAGTCAGGTCTTCCCATGCGACACACATAAGCCATGGCATCACTCTGTTTCTCATGCATCCACCTCGGCCCACTGGTGTATGTTGCTGGAAGGACCACCCTTTGTCCTACATTGCAAGGGTCACCATCGCTGGCCATGAGGCTGTCACAGAGGTTGTCGTAGTTATCAGCAAGCAAGTTCTTTTGCTTCCGGTGGATAAAGCCCAGTCGCTCAGTCTTGATCTTGCAGTAGACATCGACCAGAAACTGCTGAAAGAGTCGTTGCATCTGCAGTATGTGGTTGCCCTCTCTCACCAAGATGTGGTCACTGTAGTACTGCAGCTGTGTGAGTTTTCGTCCATCCTGTCCAGTAGCAGTCGTGGCCACCAGGTGGATGCTGTAGCCATCTGTTCCATATGGGAACACGATGGGATACTGGAGGGCATCATAAGATGCATGCAGCTCACTGATCCTTTTAAGTGCCCTATCGTGAAGTCTGAGGACAATGTCTCTGGGTTCTGTTGGCTCATTGTCCATGAGGATGGTGACTTCTGGTGCAGAGGCGTGTGTGCTCTCCTTGCAGTTGTTTGTTCTTTCTGATGATGATCTGGCGCTCTTCAGAGTTGCCTCCTTCTGCAAGTACATCTCTTGCAGTCTTGAGCTCATGGACCAGATGGTTATTCTCATGAAACCACATTGTGAGCATCTCAAGGATGTGTGGTTTGAGGCCACTGTAGTTCTTGGCAGCCAGCTCCTTGGCGTGTCAGTCCAGGAAGTAGACCTGTAGGAACTTTGGCTGGCCCTCTTCAGGTGGGAGCAAGCTGCAAATGCAGTGGAACACTTGACCTTGGGGATCTGGAAGCTCAGGTTCCAGCCCTGGACTTCAGCTTCCTTGTGCCCGAAGCTCGTCATCGCAAAGCTGCCATTTAATGTCTGAATGTTGTCAAAGAAGTGCTTGCTGAGGGGACCTTCGCCTGAGAGAAGTGCCTTCAGCAAGGTAGGAAGGGCAGGAGAGCGCTCAAGAACGACCTTGCCATCGCTGCAGCACACACCCTTGGTCTCTCCCTTGAACTTGTAAGCAGAGCATTGGGTGCAGACTTGGTCCATTCGGCCGATGTCTGCATGAGTTGTTGGGTCAGACAGGTCATACGTGAATGCTACCCTGTTGGCAGTTGTGCTCTTGTGCCCGGGCCAGTGCCCATGCTTCTGCAGTGCGGTGACGCATTGCCTCAAGTCTTGCATTACACTCTTCCTCAGTCTCATTTGCTCGCCGCTATTGTTGCCGATGAGCCTGAGCATTTAGCCTGGCTGATCGCTCCTCTTCAGTCTATTTTTGTCGCTGCTGCTGTTGGCACTGTGCCTGTTTATTGAGCCTGGCTGATCGCTCCTCTTCAGTCTCTTTTTGTTGCTGCTGCTGTTTCCGCTGTGCCTGTTCATTTAGCCTGGCATCTTGCTCCTCTTCAGTCTCCTGTTGCTCTTAGTGTGTTTTCACTTAGCTGCAGCTGCCTTGGGACCAATGGAGCTCTTCCTTTTTCAGAGCATCTAAAATCAGAAAGTCAAATTTTGATCAGAAACTTTGTAAACGTTCACTGGTCTGTCCATCCACTGGTCTGTCTGTCTTATTTTGATCAGGTTGTGAATAAAAAAGTCGCGACGCGGAAAATCAATCAATTGCGGCAGAAAAATTGAAACGGCCAAAAAAGAGACGAATTTTTTTTTTTCGTTTTTTTTAAACATCTAAGGTATGCAGTAGTACCTCTGAGACGTGCTGATTCCGAATGTCTTTAGTTTTGCTCTGGGGTGTGTAGTTCTCGAGTTATAAGAGGAGAAACAAACATACACTATTACTATATATATATATATATATATATATACATATACATATATATATATATATATATATATATATATACATACATATATATATATATATATATATATATATATATAT
>NW_028223619.1:2500-6517 GCF_056783735.1 Eptatretus burgeri
ATGGCAGTCTTTGTACATGTTTGTAGAGGCTTGATGGAAGGAGCGTTAGAAAAAACGAAATCAGGGAAGTCAGGTTGTGTTGTACTTGCACCTTGAACATCATGTGATGGAGGCCACGATAAATTAAAAAGATTGAAAACTTTAACAATTGAACGTAGAATTAGTCCAATTATTCGTGTTGATTTAACATTGCAAGCTTCCAATATCTGGGTCGGAGTCTGCCATTCAGAATATGTGTGATTGACAAAGTCTTCCTCAAGGAAGAAGCCAGATTCAATGAAGGATTGAATGAGGGACCTGCTTTGAAAGTCATGGTGAAAGAGGCTGTTGTAAAAAACAGGTTCACGGATGAAATTACTAAATTTATACGAATCCTTGTTTCATACTGGAAGGAGGCATTGACTGGCATTTAGGAGACTTTGATAGAAGGAGGGCAGTAAGGAGGTGTCAACTCGCTGCAGATCAAGTAGAACAAGTTCAAGTCCACACTTGAGCTTGCCAGCTTGCAGGAGCAAACAGGAAGCCAGCGGCCGCCAGGACAGGACCTCCTTGTATAGAAGTTGACGCAAGGTCGTCAGTCGAAAGGACAGTATTTTGCTGGTAATGTCCACGAGTCCTTGACCGCCTTTTTCTAGCGGGACACTCAGAAGATCTGCTCGGAGCCGGTGCATACCATTCCAGAAAAAGTTAACAAGGATTCGTTGTAAATTCAGGATTAGTGATCTGGGGGGTTGTAAGGCAATCATCCGATGCCAGAGTTTGGAAGCAGCTAAATTATTGATTATTAGCACTCTACCTCTGTAAGATAGTAAGCTGGATAAACTTTTCCAGCAATTAAGGGTGTGAAAGATTTGATCCACCATCTGGTCCCAATTTTTTAAAGAAAAGGTCACGTTCCCGAGAAAAACACCCAGATGTTTAACACCGTCATGCCTCCACTGCAAGGCATTAGGCAGCGGAGGTGGGATAAATAACTCTGAAGGACCAAGGCACAACGCTCTACTCTTTCTCCCGTTAACAGTAGCAGAAGATGCAAGATTGAAATTTTGTAGAGCATTTGTAAGAGCGGCAATGTCAGATTGAGTGTTGACAATTACACACAGATCGTCAGCATATTCAAGAACCTTAACTGAGGGTATCACTGAAAAACCAGAGAGCTTGTGGCGTAAATGAATGAGCAAGGGTTCAATGAAAAGGGAGTACAGGTACCCAGAAAGAGGGCAACCTTGTCTAATTCCTCGCTGAACTGGAAAAGGTGAACACAAACTGTTGTTAACGTTTAGTAGACTGGAATTATTGTGAGACAGCAACTTAATGCAGGAAATAAAGAAAGATCCAAACCCAAAACCCTTTTAAAACTTCAAATAAATATGAATGGTCAACGTTATCGAAAGCTTTTTCTTGATCGAGAAAAATCAGCCCAGCATTGACGTTCTGACAATGGCAAATCGAAATCGAATCACGAACAGAAAATATATTGTTAAATATTGATCGACCAGGAATGCAATAGGACTGGTCAGGAGTTACAATGTGTCCTATTATAACTTTTAAACGATTGGCAAGTAATTTGGACAGGATTTTATAATCAGCAGAAAGTAGAGAGATTGGGCGCCAGTTCTCAACAAGTTGAAGGTCACCTTTTTGGGGGATTAGTGAGAGGAGAGCACGTCTGCAGCTCAAAGGAAGTTCACCAGCTTGTATGCTTTCTTGAAAGACTGTTAATAGACATGGTCCCAGCAGATCCAAGAAAGCGCTGTAGAATTCTACTGGCAACCCATCTAACCCAGGTGCTTTGCTGGTGGGCAAGGTTTTTAAAACACTTGTAAGTTCATCTCAGGTTATTTCACCTTCAACAGTCAATTTCTGTGTTTCAGTAAGTGCAGGTAAGGAAGTAGTAAAATGATGCGTGTGGTTTGAGGAAGCGTGCTTGGCAGAATAGAGGTTTGAAAAATAATTTTTAACAGTGAGTTTAATATCACTTGGATCAGTCAGCATCTTTCCATCAGCAGAAAGCAAGGATAATATTTGTTTCTGATTTTTGGAAGTTGTTTCCAACTTGAAGAAGAAACTGCTGGATGTGTTTAGTTGCTGTAGGTGAATCATTCTCATTCGAAGGAGTGCACCTTTTGCCTTCTCGACCAATAACTCGTTCAGAAGAGCTTTCTTTTCATGCAACATTTCCTGCTGTCTATTGTCATTAGAGGAGGACACTGTATTTTGCAAGTTTAGAATTTGTCTCTTCACTAATTCTATGTCAATGTCACGATTCAGAGTACTGTGTCGTGAGAAGTTTTGACAGAAAACTCCAATTTGAACTTTGGTATTGTCCCACCACTGACGTTGACAAGAGAACTTCTGATCGTTCGTGATGTAATGTGCCCAAAAGGTTTTAAAGGAAGTAACAAATAAATCATTTTTAAGAAGTGCTGTGTTCAACTTCCAATAAGGGCTGCCCCTCTTAACTAGTGGCAATTGAAACCGCATAACAACAACATGGTGATCAGAGAACCCAGATGGGAGAATTGAGGTGTTTAAGACAAGGTTAAGAAAATGATTGGAAACGAAGAATTTATCAAGTCGAGCTGAAGACACTCGATTGTTAGAACAGCGACACCAAGTAAATTGTTGTTGCGTCGGATGTTGCAGTCGCCAAATGTCAGTCAACTTGAATTTTGAAATGGAGCGAGCAAGAACTCTCATACTGGCTGCATGTGGCTCAGGGCCATTCCTATCAAGAGGGGGGTTTAGTGTACAATTAAAATCACCTCCGAGACATAGAAAGTAGTCGGGGGGGGGGGGATATTAGCAAGAAATGATTTAAGACAATCAAAAAAAGAAGATCTTTCAGGATTTGTGCTGGGAGCATATAGATTGACAATGGTGAAAAGCTGCTGACGAATGGAAAAGGTCAGGGAAGCTAAATATCCTTTTACAATTTCTTGGAAGGAGACTAAAGTTAAAGGAAGAGTTTGCTGAAAGTAGATGGCTATCCCGGCAATCAGACTTGAAAAACTGCTAAAGAACCAATGTCCTTTAAGAAATAATTCCCATTCAGCTGTAGAAGAGTCAGTGGAATGAGTTTCTTGTAATAATAAGATATCAAACTTGTTGCACTCGATTAGTTGTTTAACTTGCACTTTGCGAAGAGAATTACGACCACCATTGATATTTAAGCTTGCAATGGATATTTTCATCGAAGGTATGAAGAGGGGAAAGGACAGAGGTCATCAGGTAGAACAGCATTAACTCTTATTTTTGAGTTCGTTCCGAGCACGACTTAAAAATTTCCTCAAACGATGACGTTGAGGGTCGGTAAGATTGTATCGATCAGGTCTGGAAATCATTATTCGGGTCACTTGAATAAAGTCTTCTAGAACTGGAAAATTGTCTTTAATTTTGACATTCTTTTTTCGAAAACTTTTGTGCAAGAAGGTGTGAATAGTATCTGGGGAAATTGAAGAAGCGTCTTCGAGCTTTAGAGAAGAAGTATCGCTACCCGCATCACTTGAAACAGAGACAGAAGAAGATGTCCCGTCAGACTCGTATCCCCCCATACTATCTGCGACAATACCCTGCTGTTCTTCAGCAGTGACTTGATTAGATATCAAAGGCACGGCTGCCTCCAAATTACAATCAATCTGTACATCTGGTGTGTTGACTTTAACTGGGGTAACTGTACATGGGAGGGAGGTTCCATCAATTCAACTGGGGACCTCAGATTCGTCAGGCACGGTGGGAGTACCAGTTTTGTTAGTTCGGGTAGGTGTTTTAGCATTATCATGACATTCGTAACACTGCTCTACGTTATGGGGAGAGGCCCCCTTTTGTGAAGCGGTACATTCTATGGGGTCAGGAATACAGTATTTTGATATTAATGATTTGGTATCTACTCCATCGTCATTAATATTATAATTGAATAAAACATCCGATTTTTCCTCTTCCTCTAACAAGGCCAATTGGTTGGAAAGTGAGATTTCAGTGCCATTTATGCTCGTGTTGGTTGGTCGTTTCCCGGAG
>NW_028223620.1:0-6490 GCF_056783735.1 Eptatretus burgeri
CATCGATGACGTCAAAAATAACATTTTTGACGATGAATTTTGTCGTTGATGACGCTCAAAATTTTTCAGATTTTTCCTATATGGCGTTCTACTTGACGAATTTTCACCGGTATATCGCTTCACCAATGACGTCACGAAAAATCACACGTATTCCCCATAGTGAGTTTAGTAAAATGTATGAAACGAAAAATTTTTCCATTGCACGGTTTCCGAGATACAGAGGTCCAAAGTTTATCGTTTTTTTCAAGATGGCGCCCGCACCACGTGACCAATGACGTCATAATTATAACGTGATTGTGCTATCAAAAAAGATACATACTACGGTGAAAATTTCGTGTCGATCGGACTTTGCGTTCCTGAGAAAATGATTTTTAAAGCGAAAACAGGCCGCAAAATGCCGGCGGAAAAATAATAATAATAATAAACTAGAACTGCCACTTTATAACTGCTGGCAGTGATGACCGGGTACCCAGTCCGTCCGCCTTTGACACAACTGACACAACGTGAGACTTAAATCATAGTCGCAAAGTTTCGCATTTATCGGATAAGCGGTGCCAGAGAAAACATTATTTAATGGTGATACAACCACAGGCCTGCTTCGAGACGGCGCGGAACAGACGAGTTACGAACCGGGCAGCACAAAGCGTTCAATTTCCTTATTACTGGCGAACAGATTCAAATAATTAAATAATTCTGGCTGCCAAACCGCATGACCGATCAGGTTGAAATTTTAAACGTTTGTTTCGCATGTCGGCTAAATTACAAATGTGAAGTTTCGTATATATAGAAGCAGTGGTTCCAGAGTAAACATTAATTAATATTTATCCTTCAATCCAAGATGGCGGCCAAACCATGTGACTTATGACGTCATAATTTTCAACACATGTGCAAACACGAATGTAGACGATAAGCGCAAATTTTCGCTTCGCTAGGTTAAGCAGTTCCAGAGAAAACATTATTTAATATTTTTCTTAAAACCAACATGGCTGCCAAACCCTGGGCCCGATCGCGTTGAAATTTCAAACCCTCATTCCGCATGAGCGTTCCACCAAAAACTTGATGTTTCACATTTATTGATGCAGTAGTTCCAGAGTAAACATTAATTAATATTTTTCCTTCAATCCACGATGGCTGCCAAACGTTGCGTCGTACCTCAAAAGGGGGTGAGAACTTTTTATTCGTCATGGAGAGGCGGTCATAGTGGTGGAGTTTCGCCTGGATCTGTTCAGTCCTTTCAGAGAAAAATACGTTTAAAGATATTATTTTTTAATCCAAGATGGCTGACGAACCATGTGACCTATGACATTACAAATTTAAATTCTGCTTCCAACTGGGTATTGGAACACGTTTCTGAAGTTTCGTGTTAATCGGTAAAGGTGCGTTTTTCTATCCAAGATGGCCGCCAAACCATGTGACGTGTGACATCATAATTTTTACCACGCATGCACAGACAAAGGTAGATGATAATTACAAATTTTCGATTCGTTTGGTTAAGCGGTTCCAGAGAAAACATTATTTAATATTTTTCTTAAATCCAAGATGGCGGCCAAACCATGCGACTTATCAATTTTAAATTAACAAACTTATATCGCCTTCCTGTCCTGAATATAGTTCTGAAATCTCCCCTTCATTGGGCCAACGCTTCTGGAGAAGAAGATGTTTGAAGGTTTTCGGGTTTTTTCAAGATGGCCGCCAAACCATGTGACCGATCAAGAACAAATTAACAAACTTGAGAAAGGACCTCATGGGGAATATATGTGTGAAGTTTCGTCTTAATCTGTCTTGCCCTTCTGGAGAAGAAGATTTTTAAAATTTATTCATTTTCAATCCAAGATGGCTGCCGAACCTTGTGACCAATGATATCATAAATTTAAATTCTGCTTTCCATCGTCGACCCGAACAAGTGTGTGAAGTTTCTTGAAAATCGGATAAGGTCTATTTTTCTATCCAAGATGGCCGCCAAACCATGTGACTTCTGAGGTAAAAATTTTTTACCATGTATGCAGACTTGAGGGAGGAAGGCAATTGCAAATTTTCGCTTCGATGGCTTATGAAATACCAGAGAAAACATTATTTAATATTTTTCTTAAATCCAACATGGCGGCCAAACCATGTGACGTATCACTTCGAAATTAACAAACTTGCATCGCATACATGTCACGAATATAGTTGTGAAATCTCGCCTTCATGGGACCAGCGCTTCTGGAGAAGAAGATGTTTGAAGGTTTTAGTGTTTTTTCAAGATGGCCGCCAAACCATGTGACGTATCAACAACAAATTAACAAACTTGAAAGAGAACATCAGGGGGAATGTACGTGTAAAGTTTCGCCTTAATCTGTCCAGCCCTTCTGGAGAAGAAGATTTTTTTTTTAATAAACACTAAAAAACAAGATGGCGGCCGAATTACGTCATCGATGACGTCAAGAAAACATTTTCGTCAGTGATTTTAGGCGTAGATGATGCTCAGAATTTTTCAGATTTTTCCTATACGGCGTTCTACTTGACGAATTTTCACCGGTATATCGCTTCACCTATGACGTCATGAAAAATCACACGTGTTCCCCATAGGGAGCTTAGTAAAATGTATCAAGAGAAAAATTTTTCCATTGCACGGTTTCCGAGATACAGATGTCCAAAGTTTATCGTTTTTTTCAAGATGGCGCCCGCACCACATGACCAATGACGTCATAATTATAACGTGATTGTGCTATCAAAAAAGATACATACTGTGGTGAAAATTTTGTGTCGATCGGACTTAGTATCCCAGAGAAAATGATTTTTAAAGCGAAAAAGGGTGCAAAATGCCGGCGGAAAAAGAAAAATAATAATAAACAGAAGAAAAACAATAGGGTACCCTGTACTGACAGGGTACCCTAATAAACACTAGAACTGCCACTTTATAACTGCTGGCAGTGATGACCGGGTACCCAGTCCGTCCGCCTTTGACACAACTGACACAACGTGAGACTTAAATCATAGTCGCAAAGTTTCGCATTTATCGGATAAGCGGTGCGGGAGAAAACATTATTTAATGGTGATACAAACACAGGCCTGCTTCGAGAGGGAGCGGAACAGACGAGTTATGAACCGGGCAGCACAAAGCATTCAATTTCGTTATTACTGGCTTCCAGATTCAAATAATTAAATAATTCTGGCTGCCAAACCACACGACCGATCAGGTTGAAATTTTAAACTTTTGTTTCACATGTAGCCTAAATTATAAATATGAAGTTTCGCATATATAGAAGTAGTGGTTCCAGAGTAAACATGAATTAATATTTATCCTTCAATCTAAGATGGCGGCCAAACCATGTGACTTGTGACCTCATAGTTTTTACCATGTATGCAGATATCATGGAGGATGACAGACGCAAATTTTCGCTTCGATAGGTTAAGCAGTTCCAGAGAAAACATTATTTAATATTTTTCTTAAATTCAACATGGCTGCCAAACCATGTGACCTATCAATTAGAAATTAACAAACTTGTATTCCCTACTCATGTGCAATAGGGGTGTGAAGTTTCCCCTTGATCAGATCAGGTGTTCTGGAGAAGAAGATGTTTGAAGGTTTTAAGGTAAATTCAAGATGGCCGCCAAACCATGTGACCAATCAAGAACAAATTAACAAACTTGAGAAAGGACCTCATGGGGAATATATGTGTGAAGTTTCGGCTTAATCTGTCTTGCCTTTCTGGAGAAGAAGATTTTTAAAATTTATTCATTTTCAATCCAAGATGGCTGACGAACCATGTGACCTATGACATCAGAAATTTATATTCTGCTTCCAACTGGGTATTGGAACACGTTTGTAAAGTTTCGTGTTAATCGGTAAAGGTGCGTTTTTCTATCCAAGATGGCCGCCAAACCATGTGACGTGTGATGTCATAATTTTTACCATGCGTGCATACATGATGGTAGATGATAATTACAAATTTGATTCGTTTGGTTCAGCGGTTCCAGAGAAAACATTATTTAATATTTTTCTTAAATCCAAGATGGCGGCCAAACCGTCTAACGTATCAATTCGAAATTAACAAACTTATATCGCCTACGTGTCCCGAATATAGTTCTGAAATCTCCCCTTCATCCGACCAGCGCTTCTGGAGAAGAAGATGTTTGAAGGTTTTAGGGTTTTTTCAAGATGGCCGCCGAACCATGTGACCGATCAAGAACAAATTAACAAACTTGAGAAAGGACCTCATGGGGAATATATGTGTGAAGTTTCGTCTTCATCTGTCTTGCCCTTCTGGAGAAGAAGATTTTTAAAATTTATTCATTTTCAATCCAAGATGGCTGCCGAACCTTGTGACCTATGATATCATAAATTTAAATTCTGCTTTCCATCGTCGACCCGAACAAGTGTGTGAAGTTTCGTGTAAATCGAATAAAGTCTATTTTTCTATCCAAGATGGCCGCCAAACCATGTGACTTCTGAGGTAAAATTTTTTTACCATGTATGCAGACTTGAGGGAGGAAGGCACTTGCAAATTTTCGCTTTGATGGCTTATGAAATACCAGAGAAAACATTATTTAATATTTTTCTTAAATCCAACATGGCGGCCAAACCATGTGACCTATCACTTTGAAATTAACAAACTTGCATCGCATACATGTCACAAATATAGTTCTGAAATCTCGCCTTCATTGGACCAGCGCTTCTGGAGAAGAAGATGTTTGAAGGTTTTAAGGTTTTTTCAAGATGGCCGCCAAACCATGTGACGTATCAACAACAAATTAACAAACTTGAAAGAGGACCTCAGGGGGAATGTGCCTGTAAAGTTTCGCCTCAATCTGCACAGCCGTTCTGGAGAAGATTTTTTTAAAAAAAACACAAAAAAACAAGATGGCGGCCGAATTACGTCACCGATGACGTCAAAATATTTTTTTTCTACGATGAATTTTTGTGTAGATGATGCTCAAGAAATTTCAAATTTTTGCCATGTGGCGTTCTACTTGACGAATTTTTACTGGGATACCTCTTCACTGATGACGTCACGAAAAATCACACGTATTCCCGAGAGGGAGCTTGTTCAAATGTATCAAGCGAAATTTTTTTACACGAGAAGGTTTCCGAGATACAGAGGTCCAAAGTTGATCTGTTTTTTCAAGATGGCGCCCGTATCACGTGACCTATGACGTCATAATTATCAATTATGTATGCTATCAAAAAAGATACATATCTGGTGAAAATTTTGTGTCGATTGGTCTTACCATTTCTGAGAAAATGGCATTTAAAGCGAAAAAAACTGGAAATTTTGCAAATTTACGGCGGAAGAAAAATAATAATAATAATAATAAACAGAAGAAAAACAATAGGTTATCCAGTCCATTTGACTGGATACCCTAACTAGAACTGCCACTTTATAACTGCTGGCAGTGATGACCGGGTACCCAGTCCGTCCGCCTTTGATACAACATGGGACTTTCTGCAGATGACAGTCGCAAAGTTTCGCATTCATGGGGAAAGTGGTTCCAGAAAAAACATTATTGAAGAGTGATACAAACAGAGGCCTGCTTCGATATGGCGTGGGACTGAAGAGCTGCGAACCGGGCAGCAAAAAGCGTTCAATTTCCTTATTACTGGCGAACAGATTCAAATAATTAAATAATTCTGGCTGCCAAACCATGTGACCGATCAGGTTGAAATTTTAAACTTTTGTTTCTCATGTCGGCTAAATTAGAAATTTGAAGTTTCGTATATATAGAAGCAGTGGTTCCAGAGTAAACATTAATTAATATTTATCCTTCAATCCAAGATGGCGGCCAAACCATGTGACTTGTGATGTCATAATTTGCACCACGTGTGCAAACACGATGGTGGATGATAACTGCAAATTTTCGCTTCTCCAGGTTAAGCAGTTCCAGAGGAAACATTATTTAATATTTTTCTTAAAACCAACATGGCTGCCAAACCCTGGGCCCGATCCCGTTGAAATTTCAAACCCTCATTCCGCATGACCGTTCCACCATAAACTTGATGTTTCACATTTATTGATGCAGTAGTTCAAGAGTAAACATTAATTAATATTTTTCCTTCAATCCAATATGGCTGCCAAACGTTGCGTCGTACCTCAAAAGGGGGTGAGAACTTTTTATTCGTCATGGAGAGGCGGTCATAGTGGTCGAGTTTCGCCTGGATCTGTTCAGCCTTTTCAGAGAAAAAGACGTTTGAAGATATTGTTTTTCAATCCAAGATGGCTGACGAACCATGTGACCTGTGACATCAGAAATTTATATTCTGCTTCCAACTGGGTATTGGAACACGTTTGTGAAGTTTCGTGTTAATCGGTAAAGGTCCGTTTTTCTATCCAAGATGGCCGCCAAACCATGTGACGTGTGATGTCATAATTTTTACCATGCGTGCATACACGATGGTAGATGATAATTACAAATTTTCGATTCGTTTGGTTCAGCCGTTCCAGAGAAAACATTATTTAATATTTTTCTTAAATCCAAGATGGCGGCCAAACCGTCTCACGTATGAATTCGA
>NW_028223621.1:0-5000 GCF_056783735.1 Eptatretus burgeri
CCACTTGGTATCGAGAATGAGTTTTGTGGAGCCACGATTAGTAAACAACAAATAAAAAGAATTTAATAAGGGTAAATATAATAATGGTTTTGCCCTTGTTTATCTCATGAAAACAGAAAAAACAGGATTATATATAATAAGTAAGGAAATACAAAATGATTTAACTATGGGAAGATGGGGAGGTGTTTCGTGCCATAATATTATTCTAACATATATTTCTAATACATAAATGACAGCAAGAAGGCTTCAAGAAAATTATCATTTCTGTGTTCAAGCATACCTTCAAGAAAAGGGTATTCGGTATTTTAATAAATATGTTCTACAACATAAGAATGAGGTATTTTCAATAAAAGATTGGCATTATGCTGATGTTGATAAACCAACAACTTTAGATTTAATTAGAATGTTAAATAATGAAAAAATTATAAGGTTAAGAAAAGGTAAGGCTCTTTTAGAAATTCAAAAGAAATTTTATTGGTATCCTGTTGTAAAAAATTATTTTGCATACAGGAATAACAAGAAATCCTGATGAATATATGTATAATATTCTATGGGGTGTAAACGATTCAAGTATAGTAAGGGATGAGGAAGGAGTTGAAGAAGAGAGGGAAGAGGAGGAAAAGGAGGAGGAGGAGAGAGAGAAGGAGGAAAGAGAGAAGAGAGAGAGGGAGGAAAGAGAGAGAATGAATAAATATCAAAATATGGAAACCAGTGAGATTCAAAAAAGAATAGAGGTATTAAAGAAATTAACTTATCTCACCAGGGAGGAATACAAAGAATTAAAAAGTCTATTTACAATACTTTCGACAAGACTATCGACATCGAGAAGACATGTATTTTAATTCAAGTTTTTTCTTAAATAAATGGAGGAGAGAGTGAAGGCATTTCTAAGGATTCTTTATGTTTTAAAAATTAAGATTCAAATGTGCATGTTGGAAACTAAAAAGGTTTTTGCACTCTGCAGAAATTTTTCTCATAAATAAATGAGTTATTGTCTCAAATGTAAAAAGAAAACTAATACTAAAAATATTTCATATATTAAAAGTAAAAATAACAGGGTTATACAAAAAGGTATATGTTCGGTGTGTGGTTCAAAAAAAATCAATTTATCTCCAAACACAAACTCGGAGGAGATATACAAAAGTTTTTATCAGGAAGTAAATTTACAACTACTGGAATACCAGGGGAATTACATCTTCCAGGGTATTCTTTCTGTGGTCCAGGCACAAACTTGGATAAAAGATTAGATGAGGCAGACAATCCTAAATCCTGGAGTAAACCAATCAATAGAGTTGATGAAGTGTGCATGAGACACGATATTGATTATGGGAATACCACAACGTTGGAAGAAAAGCATGAAGCCGATAGAGAAATGTTATATAATTTGTCTCTGATACAAAATCCAACCTTGAGAGAAAAAGTTGATAGGTTCATCGTGAAGAAGATGATTAGTGCTAAATTGAAACTTGGACTTGGAAATTCAAAAAACTTATAGGCTCTAATGATGCCATTAAGACTGAAGAGCAATTAGCTGATGAATTACATAAACCAATATTCACAAAGTTTCAGAGAAGGAAAGTTTATTCCAAGGAAGTTGATTATATCTGGTCTGCTGATTTGATTGAACTCAATAATGATAAGGGGTACAAGTATGCTTTAACCGTTATTGATTTGAGGAGTAGATATGCGTGGGTTGTCCCTTTAAAAAACAAAACAGGTAATACTCTTGTGTTAGCTTTTCAACAGATATTTAATAAAAGTAAGAGAAAACCTAAGAAATTGTGGACTGATGAGGGTAGAGAGTTTTATAACAAGACATTTATGAATTTTTTAAAAAATAACAGTATTACATTATACAGTACCTTTAATGAAGGGAAGGCAGTTGTTGTTGAACGTTTTAATCGTACCTTAAAAGAGAGACTATATAAAAAATTCACACAACTCGGTTCACAACAATGGTTATCTTTTATTCAGGATATTGTGGATAAGTATAATGCTACCATTCACACGTCAACGAATATGAAGCCATCAGAAACATTTACAAAATTAAAATATGAAAAAGAGATTAATGTCAGAAAACCTAAGTTCAAAGTTGGTGATATCGTAAGAATATATAGGTGGAAATCTCATTTTGAAAAGGGTTTTACTGAACGATGGACGAAAGAACTTTTTAAAATTGTTGATGTAATAGATACAGTTCCTTGGACTTATAAAATATATGATTTGGAAGGGGAAGAGATTTTAGGTTCATTTTATTCACAGGAATTACAAAAGACAAAACTAAGCATATAATACACCTTTGTGGACACTAGTGGGACAAGTCCGAGGTGTATTACAGTATATAATGTGTGTCAAGGGGGACGTTCTTAGATCTGTGAACCCCAAACACAGAATCCTCAACTGAATAGTCAAGGCTTAACTTTTGTTTGTGTGTGTGTGTGCAATGGGAGCAATAGGTTGGCGCTTCACTCCCTCCTACTATACACCGTTGTGGACACTCGAGGGCCAAGTCCGAGGTGTATAACAGTATATAATGTGTGTCAAGGGGGACGTTCTTAGATCTGTGAACCCCAAACACAGAATCCTCAACTGAATAGTCAAGGCTTAACTTTTGTTTGTTGATGTGTATGTGTGTGTGTGTCCCAACCCTCACATTCAAAATCTCAACCCCAACCCTCACATTCAAAATCTCAACCCCAACTCAATCCTCGCCCAACACAATGTCTTTTTCAAAATGAGATTTCCACCTATATATATATATATTTTTACGTTTTTTTTTTTTTCTTCTTCCAATTCTGTCTTTTAAGGCTTTCAGGTTTGATGACGTAGAAAGGGGGAGTAAGCCTGCACTTTCTTCCCAGAACTTTCTTGATCTTGCTCCCATCAAGCACCATCCGACAAAGAACTACATCGATAGGTTTAGATCCCAAAGAGTGATAGCAACTCCAAAAGTCTCCAAAATATAAATAAATAAAATAATAATAATAATAAATAAATAAATAAATAAAAAAAAAACCCCCAAAAAAGTTTCAAGTGTCCAACATAAACCCAACTTTCCAAGTCTTCAAGGTATAACCACATTCCCGTTGAGTTTCCAAGATATGTATCACATTGTGAGTTATCAATCCAGAACCCACATTTCAAGTATTCAAAGTAAAACCAACTTACAAAGTCTCTTAAGGATAACTCATTTACTGATTTTTTCAAAATTTGTGAGTCTCCAAGGTAGGCCCCATATTTAGAACCATCTTGGCAGAACCCTTTTCCTGAGTCTCCAAGGTAGTTATTTAAACCATCAAGGCAGAACTCATTTACTGATTTTTTCAAAATTTGTGAGTCTCCAAGGTAGGCCCCATATTTAGAACCATCTTGGCAGAACCCTTTTCCTGAGTCTCCAAGGTAGTTATTTAAACCATCAAGGCAGAACTCATTTACTGATTTTTCAAAATTTGTGAGTCTCCAAGGTAGGCCCCATATTTAGAACCATCTTGGCAGAACCCTTTTCCTGAGTCTCCAAGGTAGTTATTTAAACCATCAAGGCAGAACTCATTTACTGATTTTTCAAAATTTGTGAGTCTCCAAGGTAGGCCCCATATTTAGAACCATCTTGGCAGAACCCTTTTCCTGAGTCTCCAAGGTAGTTATTTAAACCATCAAGGCAGAACTCATTTACTGATTTTTTCAAAATTTGTGAGTCTCCAAGGTAGGCCCCATATTTAGAACCATCTTGGCAGAACCCTTTTCCTGAGTCTCCAAGGTAGTTATTTAAACCATCAAGGCAGAACTCATTTACTGATTTTTTCAAAATTTGTGAGTCTCCAAGGTAAAACTTGTATTCTGGCTCATCAAGGTATAACTTGTTCAGTGGGTATTGTCTTGATAACTCACAATGAGTACTATTGCTGTAAAACTCTTTTTCAGGATTTTGCTGGTCTCCAAGGTATAACTCTTTGGTTGGGTCATCAAGGACGAACTCGTTCTGTGGGTCTTGGTCGCTCATAAGGTCTTCAACCAAGCCAACAATTTCGCCCCAAGTTGTAGCAAAAGCAGTATTTTCATTTCGTATTTCAGACACAATTTCCTGTGAGAGAAAATAATAATGTATTAATTAAGTTATTTAATTATTAAATGAGTATGCTTCAATCAAAGTTTGAAAATAGGAAAATAAAAAATCTTACCTCAATAGATAAGAGGTTTGAATCCAGTTCATCAACTTGAAGGTTTAGTTCCATAGAAGACAGAGAGTTCCAAGGAACACCAAAGTCATCCCACTCAAGGTCTTCAACCAAGCCAACAATTTCCCCCAAGTTGTAGCAAAAGCAGTATTTTCAGATACAATTTCCTGTGAGAGAAAATAATAATGTATTAATTAAGTTATTTAATTATTAAATGAGTATGCTTCAATCAAAGTTTGAAAATAGGAAAATAAAAAATCTTACCTCAATAGATAAGAGGTTTGAATCCAGTTCATCAACTTGAAGGTTTAGTTCCATAGAAGACAGAGAGTTTGAGACAAGCACACAGAACACCATTGCCAGCAAGAACAAATGTTTAAAATGGAGCCTGGGTTTGAAGCTTTTATAGAGAAAGACTGGTGGGTGTGGTTTCCTTTGGAAATTCCCTGGGCAAGCCTAGGCAAGCCTTCATTGGGAAATTTTTCAAAACCATAACATCCTGTAATTTTCTAGTGATTTCTTTGTGAGTCAGAGATGAACTGGAAATGATGTAAGAGTGGGCGGGGCTTAGCAAAAGTAGGCGGAGCTTAGGAAAAGTGGGCGTGGCTTAGAAAAAATACCTTATGAAAAGTGGGCGGAGCTTAGCAAAAGTGGGCGGGGCTTAGGAAAAGTGGGCGTGGCTTAGAAAAAATACCTTATGAAAAGTGGGCGGAGCTTAGCAAAAGTGGGCGGAGCTTAGGAAAAGTGGGCGTGGCTTAGAAAAAATACCTTATGAAAAGTGGGCGGAGCTTAGGAAAAGTGGGCGGAGCTTAGGAAAAGTGGGCG
>NW_028223622.1:5000-6406 GCF_056783735.1 Eptatretus burgeri
TTACAGTAAACAGTAGAGTTACTTGGGATACTTGACAGAATGGTAGCTGGATTTGGGACGTATGGGGTAGGTGGGGGATGACAGCCTCATTCACCGCCCTCAGCTCCTGTACAAACCTCCACGTCGACTTTCTGGGTTTTCCACGCGTAAGATCGGCGTATTGCATTGACTGAATGTGGGAATAATTGTTCCTGTTTTCCATAGCGCTTCCACTACGGGAGCTGTCCCTGCTTCCGCTTCTGGACGCAATGGGTATTGCGGTTTCACAGGCAGTTTCTTTGATGTATCTATATTTGATCTCGCCTCGGGTGCATGCTTCTAATTCGACCCACGTCATTAGCATGTGTTGCCCACAGACAAGTCGGGACCTGCTCGTAGTCCAGGTACTTTCTCTGACCCCGTTGTTTCTGAGAGATCAACTATCTCAAACACAGCCTTTACAGTTCCAACACAGCTCTGACCAACAATATCCATCTCGCCCGATTTTCCATAGTCCCTTTACTTGGCTGCTAGACCCTACCAAAGCTGTTTTCCTATGCCCGTTTTAGATGGGGTTACCATGTGCCCAATGTCCGTTGTTTTGTAACCTCTCGGCAACCGCTTTGGTAACATGTGGTGTAACAAATGGACGGTTGATTTCACATTTTCAACTGCTCCTGCATCAGATGCACCTCCAGGCTATTCCCCTTACTCTCCAATCCGCATTGTTCCCAATGCCACGTCAAAACTCTGGTGCACTTCGAAATTGTTTCCCTCGCATAGACACGTAATCTTTTCCCTTAACGTCGCAATTTGTAATGCAAATGTAATCGAGTCTGCACCCTGCTCCGTGTCAATGTGATGCTGACTTTACTTCCAGTCGCACACCTCCGGTATGCTCCTCTTCAAATCAGATAATGCACACCCGCAAATGGGGCTGCTATATGCTTCCACCATCCGTCACAGTCCACTGGTTTACAAGATTCTTTTGCATTTTCCTGCAACAAATTCAGCATCGTTGTGGCGCGATCTCGTGAGGCATATCCAAGTACACTCAGTCAGGGAGTACATTTCACCACAATTCAGCTTCCATAATAGGTCTCTTCCCAACAGATTACCTCATTGGCGTGTCAGTCACCATCAAAGCTGCATGTTGTGCCGAGAAGGTCCAATCCCTACCCGTAGCAGTTCAGACAGTGGGATCGCCATGGCAATGCCTGAAACTCGAGCTTACAACTCTTATTTGTTCCCACGAGCAAAGGTGCTTTTGGAAAGTCACTTTTGTGATCGCAAATTTAGTTGCCCCTGTGTCCACCAGGAAAAGAATCTCTCGGCCTTCAATTGTCAAAGTCAGTCCTGGGTTCGTCAAGCAGTTTTGAAGTCAGAAACGGTAATTCAGATGAGGTCCCTTCCGTTCTCTGTCATAA
>NW_028223623.1:5000-6403 GCF_056783735.1 Eptatretus burgeri
AGAACAAGAATGTGAAAGTCCATGACTTGGAACAAGATTGTGAAAGTCCATGACCTGGTGTTGACTTGGAATCTTCGGTTCCTGAGTTTGAGCCCAGTTGGCCACTGAATTAACACCTGGTGGGTTTGATTCAGCCTGTCATCCTTCCGAAGTCAGCGAAATGAGTTCCAGTGTTCTGGTATCGGGGCACAGCATCAGTGACACATGACAGCTATCCAGCAGCCAAGCTGTCATACGCAAGAAGAAGAAGAACTTGAAAACTTCAGGCAATGTTACTCGGGAGACGCACAATGCTCTACGGACAATGTATCTGGTGACATTTTCCATCGGACTTTTACACGATGCATTCGATTTTCCGAAGTGTTGAGAAGTGCGATGTTGAGGACAAAACTTTCCAAATGCATGGACAACGATTTCCTTGGTTTAATTCAGTGGATAATCTGCTGGCAGGACAGTCGAGAGGTCATATGCACACTCACTTCTCAGTTGTCTTGCCTGGGTTTATCCTGGTGTTTCGTAGGCAGGGTGATACATCAATGTGTGCCTCAGATGGATGACAAATATTGACATCATCCTCAGATGGATGTTAAACTTGGCCTTCCTTCTGCCGGTATCAGTTGAGAGACGTTATAGATCCCACGTTGTCCTTCGCGAAGTACTGTACCCTGAAGAAATTACAAATTCCTGCTCTCACCTACAGGGGGCACTGCATCAGTGGCATCGCTGTCCCCTCATCAAATGATGCTGCCTGTCGCGACGTGCGAAATGAAACGACTTAACTATCACACAAAATTAACCATTTTCAGAGAAGTGAGATTCATCCTTTCACCAAGAAATGGCAAACATTAATTTTTGCTCGTATCTTCTTGTTTTTTTTGTCAGTCGCAGGCCAGTGAAGAACTCTGGCAGGCAGGCGGGTGGCAGGATGCTCGAGCATCAGTTGAGCAGTGAAGTCGGCTGGCTTCGATCTTGCAGGGAAATGTGCATGATGGTGATGACATGAGATTGTCCTGGGGAAGGGGTGGGGGAGGGATGGGGAATGTGGCATCCCAGGGTACCAATCACAGTCATCTATGAATTTGGGTGAACACTCGAATTATCCAACTCCACCACATCGTCGATTGAGGCTGTGGTAGGTTGATCAGCGCCTGGTGGGAGTTCGCCTGTTATGTCAAGGTGCATCAGCTCACCTCGGAGGCCACCTGTAAATGTACATCCCAATGGTTCAACCTAATTGAGGTTGGATTGCTATATTTTGCCACTGCCCTTTTGATTGCTACTGCCCTCCCTCCTCTTAATATTGTTATGAATCTGGAACCCATCGCACTCAACATACAGGTCCTATAGCTCAGTTATATCGCTAAGTATGTATTTTTAGTTAGGGTCCCCATCCTGTGTCTAAT
>NW_028223624.1:0-6401 GCF_056783735.1 Eptatretus burgeri
AATTTGGTAACCACAACAATATATATATGTATAGTTTGCGAATTTGGTAACCACAACAATACATATATATACATATATATATATATATATATATATATATATATATATATATATATATATATATATATATATATATACATATATATATTGTTGTGGTTACCAAATTCGCAAACCACCATTCAGGTCCCTTAGGTGAGGTATCTCGGTAAGTACATGTGTAGTTAGGCCCAAACCCGTTGTCTAGTGGGAATACATGTCATTTATGCGTGCTGCGACTCTTCAGGATAGCCGTTTTTCTTTTACTATCTTTAATTTGGACCAACCGCCATGATTACCACCACAACCACAACATCAACCACCAACCACAACGCCGCTTCACCACAACCGCCACGACCTTCACGTCACACCTCGCAACCGTCGCATCGCCACCGTTCTTGCGCCGCCTGTGGGTACCGGTGTTGGACTCGTGCAGTGCGCGCGCCGAACAGCGTGTACAAAATCACGGATTTTGTGCTTCAAAAACGGATCAAAAACGCCACACGCCCACTTTTTGCCGTCCAATCGGTGAGCGAGGGGCGATTTGGCCCCGCCTCCAGGGCGTTGGAGGGCGATCGATATATGCAAATTTATGGATCAAAAAGCATTCACGCCCACTTTTTCTCGGGCCAATGGGGAGCGAGGTGAAAGGTCGAAGGGAGGGGGTCAAAGATGAGAGGGCGAAGCCACGGGGCTGATAAAAAGCAACCGTGTTCGTCAGTCCAGTGAGTAGAGTAGGAGAGTAGGAGAGTAGGAGAGTAGGAGAGTCGAGAGGGAACAGAGAGTCAAGACTTCGGGCGGTGGAGTTGGCAAGAAGGAGCTGGTCGTCGTGTGCGTTGGAGTCGGAACGGAGGGGACGGAGCTGTGGAGAGGCGGCGAGGGCAGACGAGGGGGTGCTCGCGTCGTGCAGGGAGCTGCACCCCAGGGAGGCCGACAGCGCGACCTGGCCGAGGTGGAGACGCTCGTCGCGGGGCAATAAAAATCCTCTATACCCCGAGCATCAGCAACCCCCTCCTGTTTCCCCCCCGCGCTGAGATAGTGCGACCAAGGGGGCCCCTTTCCCACCCCCTACCATCGCCGCTCCGCGTCTCATCACCAGACGGGTAGGCCGACCCGGTCTCGGCCTCAGGCCCGCCTCATCCTTGAGGGTATTCTTTTCTTGGTTTTGGGTATGTGTTGTCGGCGCCGTCTGTGAAGTAAAATTGTATAAGTGTTGCCGTGTGCCCGCGTAATCGGTAGTAGATCTGCATTGTCTCATTTGCTTTTTGTGTAAATTGAATTGTGTTTTTCTTTTCTGTGTGCTTTTGGTGGAATTGAATATGTGTGCTTTCCGTTCGTCGCGAATAAATGTGCTTTGTGTTGAACTGTTTCCCGCTTCGCTTCGTCTTTTCCTTCATTGAATCCTCATCTTACTTCACGTAAAGGGTTGGTAGTGGGCTGAATACGCCCGATAATTAATCGAACCGTCGAGGTCGACGATAACACCGCTCGGTTATCCCGATAGTACGGAACGGGTCGCTTAAGTGGCCCGTGTCCGAAGTCGACCTGCGGCGAGGTGCGATCGCCCGGTCTACCCTCCGTGTGGGTACTTAGGTAGGTCGAATTTGGCGAGCAACCCTATCCCACGCGGGGGCCGATTGGCACGATCGTGGTGAGACCGAAAGGTCCACCCGTGACTAGTTCCCGGCGTTAGTCCGAGAGGGTCACGACTGGATTGTCCGTCCGGTGGGCGACATGCCGCGATTCGAGTTACGTGGCCGTCCGCACGCCGGCGGGCACGAATCCGCAACACTGGTGTCAGGTCGTGCGATATAAACCCATCGCCCTCCTCGCGGCACTGGTATCGGAGAACGGGAAAACGGGCTCTCCTGTCTCCGGCTAAATTCACGGGAATCTGTCCAGGGGTGAGAGGAGCGACCCCCGATTCCCTCCAAATTACGAGCGAGCTAAAATTAACCCTTTAAGAGAAGCAAGATGGCGTCTCAAGGCGAGCGGGAGCCGGGGGTATTAGAAATGGATGTAGAATGTGAAGAATCCATGGCTCAGGATGAAATCCCCGTGCAGGAAATGTTGGTTGTACAGGAAAACGAACTCGCCCAACTGAACCCAGAGCCCGAAATGGGTGCGGCAGCGGCCGCGGTGTATGACACCTCCCCTCCCCCTCTCCACCAAAACCCTTCCCCAACCCCTGCCGAAACGGCTCACCCAAGCGCACCCGACATGGCCCAGCTATTCACCATGCTGGCACAAATGAATGCGGAAATGACAGCGAAGATAAATGCGGATATGAAAAACGAAATGAAAGGCATGAACGAAAAGATGGATGCGAATACACAACAAATAAACGAAAAGATGGATACAAACACAAATGAAATGAGAAACGAAATGAACAAGCAAATAAACGGAATGGAAGCAAACATGAAGGAGGAAACGAAAAAGCTGCGGGGTGAGACGCAGAACATGGGCCGATGCCTGCAGGCGGGCATGAAGGCCGTGACCAGGGAGATAAAAATGGCTACTCCACGTGTGGGAGCGAACGAGCTGGAAGGGGGTGCAACGGCTGTCGGGCCCGCGGTGGAGGCGGGTAAAAAAATAATTCGGGGGACGTGTTGGGCGAGGGTCGTGACGATGACCGAAAGGGAAAAATTAAATGGGGAGACCAAAACGTGTGAGACGAGACACGAGGTGACGACAACGGAAATAATAGTTGAGACAAGGGAGGTAAAGGGTGAAGAGGTGACTGAGTTGGCAGAGACACGGGAGATGGGAACGATAGAGGGAAGACTGCACGATGAAGACGGGTTAAGTGACGCACACACACACACGGAGGTAGTGGAGGATAATGGGGGTGAGCTCGCGGAGCGTGTAGGGACCCAGTGCGAGCAGCGGGATGGCCTCCTCCAGGAACCAGGGGAGGGAATATGCCCCCTTGAGGCGAGTCACGACCAGGTGAGTTCGGTCGTGCTTTGCGAGGTTGAGGGGACGAGTGCTGTGAACGGGTGCACGGAGAGCTTGGGGGGTATAGAGGCCCCGGAGACCCTTGTGGGGACACGAATCCCCAGTATGGTTGTCCCTGTGTGTGTGGTGCAAGGTGTGAGTGCGTCCCCGTGTGTGGAAGCGACCCCGTGTGTGAGTGGTGTGGTGGCGATGGTGCCGTAGTACGTGCTTCCCAGCACGCCGTGTGTGGATGAGGCACCGTGTATGAGTGTCGCCGTGTGTGTGAGTGAGGCACCGCGGGTGAGTGCCCCCGCGTGTGTGAGTGAGGCACGGAGTGTGGATGAGGCACCGCGGGTGAGTGCCCCCGCGTGTGTAAGTAGTATGGTTTGTGCGAGTGGTGAGGCACGCGTGAATGAACGGCCGTGTGCAAGGGAGACCGTGTGTGTGTGAGAGAGCGGTATGTAAGGGAGATGTCGGTTGGCATGCGGGAGCACGCAGCCGCGTCTCCCGGTGTGAATGTGATGGAGTGGACTGTGTGCGTCGTAACACGCAGGTATGCGTGTGTGGAATGGAGACGGAGACGGCGACAGAGGAGAGAAAGCCGAGTAGCGGCTGTAGTTGTTTCGGGGACCGTGCCGGGTTCACCCAGCCGCGAGCACGAGGTTCGTGCTGTGCAACGCACGAGACCACCACGTGCTCGCTTGCGAGAGTGAAGTCCCGGTCCGGAAACGCACGCGGTGGATTTGCCGATCCCGCGGACGGACAAGTTTAGGCAGGACTACGGATTTGGACCGGACGGGTTCTCCACGCGATCGTGTGTGTTAAGCTCCAACGGGCAAAGCACATGTGTTCGCGTGGGGAACCCCTCGAGACGTGGGGCTTGTGTTTTTTTTTATGCGCACGGTGACGCCATGGCTGCACGTGGGGTTGGAATCCGGCAGGAGGGGTATCTCTGCCGGATGGTACCGTCCAAGGAGGGACGAGGAACACGTGCAGCTGCATGACGTCACGGGCAGGTGTAAAGTGCGCGAGCTCTGAGTTGCCGCGCAGGTGCTGCGCATGAAAAAAGAAAAAAAAAAGGAAAAAGCAAGCCTCACTTTCGGGTGCACAGGATTCCTGGGCAAGGGGTGGAAGACCCCCTTACCTGGGCACAGGATGGAAACTAGTTAGGGGGAAGGGTTAGCTTAGTTAGACCGACTTCATGGGGCAGGGGTAAGTCCTCATGGAGTCCGTGGAATGGATTAGTTAGAGGGATTGCAGCGAGATTTAGGTTGGGAAATAAAATGATTTATTATTTGAGAACAGTGACAGACTTGTGGATGTGTAGCGGGGACGTAGCTTAGCTACGTAGTGTTAAAAGGAACGTGCTACTAGTTTAAGGGACGACGTGGGAGCACGAGTTAGTTAGGGGATGTAGTTAGAAGGATGGCAGAGTTCAGTGATGTGTGTGTTGAAGAGTTGGTGAATTGTGAGGCATGTGCTTGGTGAGTGAGTGAGGCCAGCGGGTCTGTGTGTGTGGAGTGAATGGGGAATGCATGGTGCGATGAGTGATTGGGGGGAGGAGTGACTCCCGCCCAAGGGACCCCGGGGTCAGAGTAAAGTGAGTTAGCTGGGTTAGTCAAATTGAAAAATGGAGGTCGTTTTGTTGTTGGTGGGAATGTAGGCTCGAAACCCATTTGGAGGGGTGCAGGAGCCCTGTTGACGGGCTTGGGAGCGTGGCTGCGAAAGGTGAGTATCGCTGAGTGGGTACCCCGGGCACCAGGCTCGTCGGCCGTGGTAGGCCAAGGGCCCATGGGGGGCCGGGATAGAGTAGTGGGCACGGGTGCGCCTGCTTGGTGCGGGGGCCCGGGGCGCCATTAGCCACGTGGGCAGTGTTGTGGGCACGGGTGACCCTCGGAAAGGGGCCCGGGAGGCCGGCCTGCCACGTGTGCGTTTCAGGGGAGGTGCCATGGGGGGCACTCCCCGGTGTTAGGGAGCTGGTAGGCTCGGAGGCAGTGTAGTGCCCGGGGGTGCCATAGCGGGAGATTCGGCAGAGGGTCGTGCCTGCCAAAGGGAGCCACGTGTCCCAGCCAGGAGACCGTGTGAGGGCACGGAGAGAAAATTGGGGGGCGAGGCCCGAAATTGTGAGGACACCAACACAGGCGACGGGAATCTGGGTTTATAGAACCAATAGTTTAAGCGAGAGGCGCTTGTTGAAAGCCCCGGGGTAGTTTAACAGTTAAATGGTTAGGGTAGATTAGGAGATGTACCCCTCCGCACCATCCATCCCCTCGCTGTCGTTGTGGGCCGCTGGACCCACTTTGGGTTAGATCGCCGAACTCTGGGGAGGCCATTCTGAGGCTTCGTTGGGCCTCGACACAGGACGTTAGCTCTCCCTTGTTCCCCTCCGGGAAGGGAACGTAGGGGTTGGGAGTAGGCTAGGTGACAGGATAGGTTAGCCGAACAAAGACGATAAAGGGGGTTAGGGGACGATTTATAGTGGGGAAGTAAAAATAAAAACAACAAAAAAATAAGTTGGGGCTAAATTGGGGTTTGACAAATTAAGGGAGTGGGTATGTACAGTGACAGGCAAAGGCGATAGGTGGGAGGGAGACAGGTAGGTAGGTCCGAGCCGCCTTCCAAGTGGCCAGCACCACCGCACTCCCTCCACCAACTTCCACTGACGGAAAAAGCTGGCCAGCTTCATCTGCTGGCTGTGTTACTGCAAGGCCTGTGCCGGCCCACTTCATCTGCCGGCTGGCTGTTTTTACTGCAAGGCCTGTGCCATCGGCTGGCCGTGTTTTGCTTCAAGGCGGAGGCCGGCCAACTTCATCGGCAGCTGTGTGCTGCAAGGCCTGTGCCGGCCAGTCATCTGCTGGCTGTTTTTCTTCAAGGCCTGTGCCGGCCAGTTCATCTGCCGGCTGTGTTTGCCTGCAGCGGCCTGGTTCTGCGGGCTGAGTTTGCCTGCAGCGGCCTTCTTCTGCGGGCTGTGTTTGCCTGCTGCCTTTGCCATGCCATGCCCACTGCCCCTGTTCACCAGCCCCCGTTCAATTTTTGCTTTACCCCCCTGTTCATTTCCATGTGCGCCAGGATCAGAAGGCAACAGTTTGCAAGCTGCGAGAACTGCCCTGTTGGCAGCTACAACACGGGCCTGCAGTGGCGGCCCGTGCACCGTGTTTGTGTCCATGCATCCATTCGTTGTGCTCATTGCGTGTGCCACTTGAGCTGGCATGGAGACTGCGTTTGTGCAGCCCATGCACCGTTGTGGTTCACTGCATTCAGTTCAAACCGTTCATGCATCCATTCGTTGTGCTCATTGCGTGTGCCACTTGAGCTGGCACGGAGACTGCGTTTGTGCAGCCCAAGCACCGTTGTGGTTCACTGAGTTCAGTTCAAAAGGGAAGGTCTTGGACTGCGTGTGAGCAGCCAGCCATGTTCCCTGTCACCTG
>NW_028223626.1:0-6362 GCF_056783735.1 Eptatretus burgeri
CGTATGTGCGTAATGCGTGCGTGTGTGTGTGCGTGCGTAACGTGTGTGTGTGTGTGCGTGTCACGTGTGTGTGTGTGCGTGCAGTGTGTGTGTGTGTGTGTGTGTGCGTGCGGTATGATGCGTGTGTGTGCGTGCGTCGTGTGTGTGCGTAAGTGATGGCGTGTGCGTGTGTGTGTGCGTGCGGTAATGTGTGTGTGCGTAATGTCGTATGTGCGTGGCTGTGTGTGTGTGTGCGTGCGTGTGTGTGTGTGTGTGTGTCGTGTGCGCGTAATGTGTGCGTATGTGTGTGTGTGCTGTGTGTGTGATGTGTTAATGTGCGTGCGTGCGTGTGTGTGTGTGTGTGTGCGTAGCGTGTGTGTGTGTGCGTGCGTGTGTGTGTGTGTGTGTGCAATGCGATGTGCGTGTGTGTGTGTGCTTGTGTGTGTGTGCGTGCGTAATGTGTGTGTGTGTGTGCTGAAATGCGTGTGTGTGCGTGCGTGTGCGTGCGGTAGCGACGATGATGTGTGCGTGCGTGTGCGTGTGTGTGCGTGCGTGTGTGTGTGTGTGCGTGCGTGATGCGTGTGTGTGTCATGCGTATATGTGTGTGTGTGTGTGTGCGTGTGTGTGTGTGTGTGTGTGTGTGTGGTGTGCGTGCGTGTCGTGTGTCAATATGTGTGTGTGTGCGTTGCGTAATAATAATAATATAATAATGTAATAATAATAATAATATGTGTATGTAATATGTAATATATGTAATATATATATATCTATCTATGTAATAATATATATATATGTAATAATAATAATATATATATATGTATAATAATATATATATGTATATATATATATATATATATATATGTAATATATATATGTATATATGTATATATATATATATATATATATACATATATATATATATATACATATATATATATATATATATATATATATATATATATATATATATACATATATATATATATATATATATATATATATATATATATATATATACATATATATATACATACATATATATATATATATATATACATACATATATATATATATATATATATATATATATATATATATATATATACATACATATACATACATATATATATATATATATATATATATACATACATATATATATATATATATATATATATATATATATATATATATATACATATATATATATATATATATATATATATATATATATATACATACATATATATATATATATATATATATATATATATATATATATATGTAGGGTGAATATACTGGTTCTGGCTCACTTTTCCCCATGAAAATGAATGGGGGATTTTCAGCGATTCATATTTTTTTTCCCGAAAAATAAACCCCCTTTTTATCCCAAGGTATATTTATTTGTCTCCCCTTTTAACCTGGGGACACTTTTTTTTTTCAAATAATCCATACAATAAGATAAAGATTTGTTAAAGGTGATTCGAAAGAAATATCTAAAACGTCTAAGCCTCGGGATACTCTTTATCAAATAACCGATGCATATTGTTTAGCTCACTCATTGAACCTATAAAGATTTGTTCATTCTCAAATTCCTTCAATAGTTTAATTTTCTTTGCACAATAATCCCCATCTAAAATATTGAAAAACAAAACATTTGAATCTTTATATTTTTTAAGATACCCCTTTTGTGCCATTACGAAATGATAAACTTCTCTTAATGCTGTTAGAGAAGCATTAATCTTAATGCTTAATGCTTAATGCCACATATCATTTTGAGATTTTAGTAAATTGTTTTTTCATTGTTCAATTGATAACCATCAAAGTTTTCAGTCCATTCAAGGATATTCATTTTTTTTCTTTACATCCTCTAACTTACCACTTTTTAAATTGATTCGCTTATTTGTTTTAGTTATTTTTTCAATAAGACTTATTTGATATTTTTCACATTCATTATGTTTTCCATTTATATACCAAGACTGAGATTTTCTCCACTCTTTAGTTTGATTAATACTTGGTTTGACCATTTATATATTGTAAAAAAAAAAAACGCGGCGGAAGCCCTTAAAAAACCCTAACCCATCTTCCCATCGTTAAAACACAATCTATTCTATTCACTCTATCATACAATATCCATATGGAACACAATCTATTCCATTATCTAAAATAAATCTCTTATCATCAAAGGCTCCTAATACCTTTTTATTTACTTCTTCACTCTATATATGTTATGTTTATAACTTCTTATTGTATTCATTTTCCTATATTCTTCTTTCTTATTCATCAAACAATTATAATAATTTCTAAAAGTTATTGATTTCTTTATTACATATTTCATTATTCCCTTTAACCTTTTATCAATTTGATCACCATACTTATAAGCATATGCCTTTGCTCTCAATCCAATAAACTCACTCATTACTTTTCCACCCAACTCATCCTTAAACTTACCAATAACCTTTTCATTCTTTTTTTAAAATAACTCACTCTTCTTGCTGAAATTACTTGTATCATATACTCCAATATTTTTCTTCATATCTTCATAAACATCATCAGTTTTTATATCTAGGATAAAACTATCAGTGTCCATATACAACAATGAAGCATTTTCACCATACTCTTTCTTTAAATCATTATACAAATAATCATACATCAATATCTTTGATAAATCAAGAACTGCTGTTCCAATATAAATTGGTTTATCCATGACAATACTTTCCTTTTTCATATGAATAGGAGAAAGGTTCTCTGAAAAAAACCTCTTCTCTCTCAAAACTTGGTTTATTTATCAATCTAGAAGCTTCTTTCCAAGATGTTGCGAATCTAATGTTTTGCCTGTTTCTAACATTTTCCATAGTCTTTCCAAATACAGCATTATTCATTAATTTATAAAAGTCCCCTTCAAATTTTACTTTTGTATTTGCTCTCATATCTGTATTGAATTGAATATACTTTTTCACCCAAGGACTGTTTAAATTTTAAAACTCTATGAATTTTAGCTACTCTCAATCCTTCTCTCAAAAACTGTTTTAAGCTTCTCTGATGCAAAACATATCCCTCTTTATCATAGAATGTTGTTAATAACTTTTCTGTTGATTTACCTTTAATATTAAAACTTTTATGATAATCACTGAACCATTCTTTCTTTGGGGTTTCTTTCTCACATGCAAAAGGAAGGTCTTTATGCTTATTATGAAGATCACTCGGGTACCTCAAATAAACTTCAAAAGAATAACCTTCTTCTTCGTCATTCAATTCCTCTTGAGAAGAAATAACAATATTCATCAAAGCCTTTTCATAATCCTTTTCTTCCACCCACTCTAATTTACCAGAAGGCAGAGATTGAGACATTGCCCATCCATACAAATTATTAGCATCAAAATACATCAAATAATTACTATCTTTTTCACTATCATAATTTGGAAGATATTTATTATTTGCTTTAGCATATCTTTTTGAACATACTTGTGATATTCCACCTCTCTTGGACTTCTCAATCATCAAAAGCATATCAACATCACTGATTAAATCTATATCTTGTTTTGTCATTTTCAACATTGCACTCCAAGCTAAACCAGGAGCTGTGAAATAGTGGGCAGGATCTAATCCATAACAATTTTTATTATGACAGAGTGATCTAAAAGCTTCAAACACATCAGCTAACAATAAAACATCTGTTTTTAGATATAAATCATGATATTCTCCAAGGTTCTTTATCTGAAATATTTTCCATATTTCTTGTGCGTGTTTATATTCCTTATCACTTATCTCTTCTTCATAAAGGTTATTATAGAAACTTTCTTTTGAAGTAAGTTGTGTTTCTTTAAATCTCATAAATGAATCCATATAATCATAAGGATAAATTCCCTTACTTGTAAGAATTTTCTCTTTACTTTGAATTTCATTCCTTGTTTGAATTTCCTCTCTCGTGAGAATTCCTTCTTTAATAAGAATTTCCTCTTTAGTTAGAATTTCATTCATTGTTCGAATTTTCTTTATAATTAGAATTTCATCTTCAGTTAGAATTTCTTCATTAATTTCCTCATTAATTAGAATTTCCTCTTTACTTTGAATTCTCTCTTTAATCTGAATTTCCTCTTTAGTGAGAATTTCCTCTTTTGGAAAGAATGAATTAAGATTTGGAAAAGAGTCCGTGGAGCTTAGATTTGATGCGAGGTAGGCTAGTGGTGTTCCCATAAACTTGTAAGAATCTAGAAACCTAATACGAGTTAAAGGTTTTGTGAATATCATTTTTGTAAATGAAATATACTTTTGACTTGTTTGTTACGGCAGAAATTTTCCCTGGTGTTTTTGAAAGTTCATTTATAAATAGATGTGTATCATAATTGGTGCTGTTGTGAAGAAAGACTGGAATAAAAGAAGGTAATTTATAATTATGATTACAACAGGAATGAGCGGGACCTCTATATTTACCAGTAAGATGACAATGATCCCTAACTTTAGACTCCTTAATTTCCCCCTCACAAATATGACAGATATTGTTCTTTCTAAATTCTAATTTTTCTTCTTTGGTTAATTTCATCGGTTCATTTGTTTCTTTCATTAATTTAGTGAGTCTTATACAATCCTTTTCTAATCGTTTTACAAACTCTTGTGAAGCTTTTTCCCCACTATAATGTTCAAGTTTGTTATACTTTTCTCCAACAGATGATTTGATATAATAACAGAAACAACAAGGAATATGTTTTTGATATTTATTTGTATATGATTCTTTTGGATTAGGAGAAGCAGTATTTATCTTTTTAAGGATACACTCAAAATCAGCGTATATCACAAATGGGTGCATGATAGATTTATTATAATCTTCAAAAGAAATCTTTTCACCAGGTTTAGGCATTGTATTTACAGCTGATTTATGATTACTACAATATTTTGAATGTTGTTCTAATCGTTCTTTTGTATGAAATGAATTAAGACATCGCTTACAAGGATATATTTTGTTTGCTGTTCTGAATACCTGAGAAGAGATTAATCTTGATAAATTATTGATGTGTGTGTCATGTGAATTATTTCCAACACTAAAATATAAAAGATCAATGTGTGTATCTTCATTTTTATAGTTGTTTGAAATTTTTAATATTTGAACTTTGTTTGTATCTGTTAATCCATATACATTAATAGAAAGATTATTCTTTTTCTCAAATTTAGGAATATCTGTTAGTGGCATTGGGAATTTAAAATCTTTAATGTCCAAGGTATTCTCATATTTCATATATTGTTTTACTCTTTCTGAATTACATTTTGGTGGATGAAAGTGAGCAAGAACAGACCAGAGAAAACATTTATTATCATTGTTCTTAATATTAACAACTGCCTTCTTTAGTTTTATTTCTTTTGGTAATTCAATATAAGAAGAAGCTTTAAGAGGGTTTGATTTTAGAATGTGGAAATCTAAAAAGATGATTTTTTAAATATTGAATCCACTTCCTACAACTGTATTATCAACATCCTCCTCTTGTTTTGATAGTTCTTCATAAACCCCACTATTCAAAAAATCTTGAAATGATGTTATAAAATGAAGATCTGTTCTCATATAAGGAGTTTGTTCTTCATCTTGTCGTTTCATATTCATTTTCACTCCCATATAAAACTTTAAAGTTTTCATTTCTTTTAATGTCTTCTTAACTTTTTCAACATCAGGTTTCACTATTTCAATTGATTCAGCTATTGATGATGAACCGGGTTCTCCAAATTGAAAAATCCTTATTTTTATATGCCCTTTAAATGCCCCATCAGTGTTTTCAATATAATAGTCTCCCTTTACTTTAAACTCATTTTTCTTGTGTTTATGTGATTGAAGATGTCTATTATAACTACTCTTCAAAACATCCTTTGAGCAGATATCACAATGTTTTCTTTCCAACTCAAGAGGAGATATTTTATGAAATAGATTAAATGTGTTTGTTGGTTCGGAGGTGTTTTCTATAATGTTTATATTTGTGATTACAAACATCGCAGTATGTTGTATTCACCATATTTATAAAATAAATCTTTGCTTAAACTAAAATTTTCTTGATGAAAATTTCGTTTTTTTACAGGTGAATCTGTGCTGAAAACCATTTTATCCTCCAACGTTTTCACTGAATAAATACAATGTTTCAAGACACAAAAGACAAGTTTCAATCAATCCCTTCATTTGTTAAAGATACTGAGAAATATGTCAAGGATGTAAAATTGAACAAAGATAAATATAACAACTATTGGATAAAAACTATTATGGTAAATAATGAGTTCTTCAATTTCCTTCAGTGGAAGGGCTTTTAGTATACCTGGTAGAACATCAATTAAAGTATCTCTCACAAAAGTTTCTCCTCTCCTTCTGGTAATATATTCAAAACTAGAAAAAGCAATGAAACAAGAAA
>NW_028223627.1:0-6340 GCF_056783735.1 Eptatretus burgeri
GAGAGACAGATGTAGAGAGAGAGAGAGAGAGACAGATGTAGAGAGAGAGAGAGAGAGAGAGACAGATGTAGAGAGAGAGAGAGAGAGACAGATGTAGAGAGAGAGAGAGAGAGAGACAGATGTAGAGAGAGAGAGAGAGAGAGAGAGAGAGAGAGAGAGAGAGAGACAGATGTAGAGAGAGAGAGAGAGAGACAGATGTAGAGAGAGAGAGAGAGAGACAGATGTAGAGAGAGAGAGAGAGAGACAGATGTAGAGAGAGAGAGAGAGAGAGAGACAGATGTAGAGAGAGAGAGAGAGAGACAGATGTAGAGAGAGAGAGAGAGAGAGAGATGTAGAGAGAGAGAGAGAGAGACAGATGTAGAGAGAGAGAGAGAGAGAGAGACAGATGTAGAGAGAGAGAGAGAGACAGATGTAGAGAGAGAGAGAGAGAGAGACAGATGTAGAGAGAGAGAGAGAGAGACAGATGTAGAGAGAGAGAGAGAGAGAGAGACAGATGTAGAGAGAGAGAGAGAGAGAGACAGATGTAGAGAGAGAGAGAGAGAGACAGATGTAGAGAGAGAGAGAGAGAGAGACAGATGTAGAGAGAGAGAGAGAGAGAGACAGATGTAGAGAGAGAGAGAGAGAGACAGATGTAGAGAGAGAGAGAGAGAGACAGATGTAGAGAGAGAGAGAGAGAGACAGATGTAGAGAGAGAGAGAGACAGATGTAGAGAGAGAGAGAGAGAGAGAGAGAGAGAGAGAGAGACAGATGTAGAGAGAGAGAGAGAGAGAGACAGATGTAGAGAGAGAGAGAGAGAGACAGATGTAGAGAGAGAGAGAGAGAGACAGATGTAGAGAGAGAGAGAGAGAGACAGATGTAGAGAGAGAGAGAGAGAGAGACAGATGTAGAGAGAGAGAGAGAGAGAGACAGATGTAGAGAGAGAGAGAGAGAGACAGATGTAGAGAGAGAGAGAGAGAGACAGATGTAGAGAGAGAGAGAGAGAGAGAGAGAGAGAGACAGATGTAGAGAGAGAGTGACAGATGTAGAGAGAGAGAGAGACAGATGTAGAGAGAGAGAGAGAGAGAGACAGATGTAGAGAGAGAGAGAGACAGATGTAGAGAGAGAGACAGATGTAGAGAGAGAGAGAGAGACAGATGTAGAGAGAGAGAGAGAGAGATAGATGTAGAGAGAGAGAGAGAGAGAGACAGATGTAGAGAGAGAGAGAGAGAGAGACAGATGTAGAGAGAGAGAGAGAGAGAGACAGATGTAGAGAGAGAGAGAGAGAGAGACAGATGTAGAGAGAGAGAGAGAGAGAGAGACAGATGTAGAGAGAGAGAGAGAGAGACAGATGTAGAGAGAGAGAGAGAGAGACAGATGTAGAGAGAGAGAGAGAGAGACAGATGTAGAGAGAGAGAGAGAGAGAGACAGATGTAGAGAGAGAGAGAGAGAGAGAGAGAGACAGATGTAGAGAGAGAGAGAGAGAGAGACAGATGTAGAGAGAGAGAGAGAGAGACAGATGTAGAGAGAGAGAGACAGATGTAGAGAGAGAGAGAGAGACAGATGTAGAGAGAGAGACAGATGTAGAGAGAGAGAGAGAGAGACAGATGTAGAGAGAGAGAGAGAGAGACAGATGTAGAGAGAGAGAGAGAGAGAGACAGATGTAGAGAGAGAGAGAGACAGATGTAGAGAGAGAGAGAGAGAGAGAGACAGATGTAGAGAGAGAGAGAGGGAGAGAGAGAGAGAGAGAGAGAGAGAGAGAGAGAGAGAGAGAGAGAGAGAGAGAGAGAGAGAGAGAGAGAGAGAGAGACAGATGTAGAGAGAGACAGATGGAGAGAGAGAGAGAGAGAGAGAGAGAGAGAGAGAGAGAGAGAGAGAGAGAGAGAGAGAGAGAGAGAGAGAGAGAGAGAGAGAGAGAGAGAGAGAGAGAGAGAGAGAGAGAGAGAGAGAGAGAGAGAGAGAGAGAGAGAGAGAGAGAGAGAGAGAGAGAGAGAGAGAGAGAGAGAGAGAGAGAGAGAGAGAGAGAGAGAGAGAGAGAGAGAGAGAGAGAGAGAGAGAGAGAGAGAGAGAGAGAGAGAGAGAGAGAGAGAGAGAGAGAGAGAGAGAGAGAGAGAGAGAGAGAGAGAGAGAGAGAGAGAGAGAGAGAGAGAGAGAGAGAGAGAGAGAGAGAGAGAGAGAGAGAGAGAGAGAGAGAGAGAGGAATTATATATAGCACGATGTCTGAAAAAGTTGTGTACGGATTCGGATGAAACTTGGTGGACATGTTGGGCATGTGACAAGGAAGAGTTGATTCAATTTTAGTGAAGATTTGAATCAGGATCCGGATCTGATAATTACCTGTGCCACTGAAGGTGAAGGAGGTGATGTCTTCACCCCTGTCTGTTGGGTGGTCGCTAGATTACCGTTATTCTCAGGTTTTCAGTCTGTCTGTATGTATGTAATGGACAGCTCTGGAGGCCAGAGGAGTCAACCGATTTTGATGAAACTTGACAGGTAGGTTCATACCAGGATCTAGTTGTATGCTTTTGAGCAACGTTACTTTGGACGTCACCGTTGCCTAGCAACGGGACTTTGAAATTTTTGGAAAATCCGAAAAAAAATTTTTTCCAGGCTTTTATGTGCACTATAATCAACCTTTGTCAAAAAATTTCAGCCCGATCCGTCAAAAACTATGACTAGTATGCAATTATAATAGCGACCACCCATGTCGCCTACTGGCTTGTCTGTTTGTCTGTCTGTTTGTGTACAGGATATCTCAACAAGTTGTGGACGGATCCGGATGAAATTTTGTGGACGGGTTCGGTGTGAGACAAGGACGAACTGTTAACATTTTGGTGAAGATCCGGATGCGGATCCGCGGACTATAATTTTTTCAGTGATTCTTCACCATTGAGAGATCGGGCTCAAAACGATATGGAGCACAATATCTCAAAAAGTTGTGGACGGATTTGGATGAAACTTGGTGGGCACGTTTGGTGTTAAAACGACAAATTGATTCGATTTTGGTGAAGATCCGAATCCGGATCTGGATCCGAGAATTATTTAATTTTTAAAGTGATTCTTCCCCATTGAGAGATCGGGCCAAAAACGATATAGTGAATGTACAGCATGATATGTCAAAAATGTATTGGGACCGATATGTTCTCGTAGATCAGGCATGACGTGGCGGAGTCATGCCTCGACCAAGTGTCGTGAGTGAGTGAGTGAGTGAGTGAGTGAGTGAGTGAGTGAGTGAGTGAGTGAGTGAGTGAGTGAGTGAGTGAGTGAGTGAGTGAGTGAGTGTAAATATACACAATTTTTTGTGTTCAATGAAAAAATATAATTTTTTTTATTGAACATTAAATTTTTTGTTTTTGTTTGGAACCCCCTTCTGGCCGAAGCGTCATTATAAACCCTGTATTGGCCAAAATGGTCATCTGCTGCATCAATGTTCCTTGTATGCCCTTATTTATATTTTCCGATTTTTTCTTGCGTTTATTTTCTGTATTTGTTCGCATGAAAAAAAGAACAAAATCTAGTTTTGCTTCGGTGTCATTTTGCTACATGTTTATGGGCCATGGCAATATAATTCGTCGCAGACATCACCATTCTTGGTCGTGATTCTCGTCAAGCTGCCTGATTCCTCGATTAGGCAAATGATAACTCATTAGTCCTCGACGCACACAGAGCGTCGTGTCTTCAAAAAAAGAGCCTTGCTCCTCATCTTGTACGAATGTATTGAAATTATTTCAACTCGCAAGCAAAAAAATAAACCACGTGACCTCCCCCCCCCCCCGTTATAAACGTTTCCGCTGTGACGTCCTCCTCCTCTTCTTCATATCCGTTTCCGCTTGGTGAGTTTGGGAGAAGGCCCAACGGTGAATTCCGGCGAGGATTACAGTTAATTAATTTTATTTTTTCCCCATCCTTATCCATCTACTAAGCATTCAATAACTTTTTGTTTTTGTTGTTGTTCCAGTGTGTTATTTTCGAGGTTGTGTTTTTAAGCGACCTTAACTTATTTCGACCACGTGTTCATAAGGTCCACATGGCTCTGGGCTTTCTCCCGTCTGCAATTAATTTGTTTCTCCGTGATTCATGAGGATGTGTGTGGAATGTTTATTTATTTATTTATTAAGATCTTTGTATATTTTATATATTTTATTTGGGTTTGTCTAATTATCTCATGTTTGTAGTTTGATAGGTCCTGTGTTTTGCGAGACCTTAGCTCACAGGTTCTGCCGTGATTTGGTTTTCCTGTGAATTGGTCTCGAACAGTAATTTGTATGCTGAGCACATGGGCAGCTGCTGTACACTGCTGTCTTGGCTTTAGCATTATACACCTGGACCCCATCTTGTCCGCCTGTTGGGGTGAGTTGGGACAGGGGATGTCGTGTGTGTGCACCACCTGTTTGAAGTCGTGGTGAGTGGAGTGAGATTGAACCGCTCTAGGAGTGTAGTTCCACAAGAAGAAGTGAAGTGGTTAAAAAAAAAGTCGAGGCTCGTGAAGGAGGTAGAACGGATCAGGATATAGCAGAACAAAAGGAACAGTGGGGGAGGTGGCAACGCACCAACAACACGGTTGAGGATCAAAATGAGGGCTGGGGATTAAATGGATGGAGACCTGGACCAATGAGGGCTGTAGGGGGAAGGGTGGGGGTTAAATAGATGGAGACCTGGACAGATGAGGGCTGGAGGGGAGGGGTGGGGATTAAATAGATGGAGATCTGGACAAATGAGGGGTGGGGGGAGTGGGAGTGGGGGTTAAATGGATGGAGACCTGGACAAATGAGGACTGGAGGGCAGATGGAAGGTTAAATAGATGGAGACTTGGACAGATAAGGGCTGGAGGGGAGGGGTGGAGATTAAATAGATGGAGACCTGGACAAATGAGGGCTGGAGGGGGAGGGGTGGAGTGGGGTTAAATGGATGGAGACCTGGACAAATGAGGGCTGGAGGGGAGGTGTGAGGATTAAATAGATGGAGACCTGGACAAATGAGGGGGGAGTGGGGGTTAAATAGATGGAGACCTGGACAGATGAGGGCTGGAGGTGAGAGGGAAGGTCAAATAGATGGAGACCTGGAGGTGAGTGGGAAGGTCAAATAGATTGAGACCTGGACAGATGAGGACTGGAGAAGAGAGTGAAGGTTAAATAGATGGAGACCTGGACAAATGAGGGCTGTAGGGGGAAGGGTGGGGGTTAAATAGATGGAGACCTGGACAGATGAGAGCTGGAGGGGAGAGGGAAGGTCAAATAGATGGAGACCTGGACAAATGAGGGCTGCAGGTGAAAGGGAGGGTCAAATAGATGGAGAGCTGGACAGATGAGGGCTGAAGGGGAGAGGGAAGGTCAAATAGATGGAGACCTGGAGGTGAGTGGGAAGGTCAAATAGATGGAGACCTGGAGGGGAGAGGGAAAGTTAAATAGATGGAGACCTGGACATGTGAGGACTGGAGGGGAGAGGGAAGGTTAAATAGATGGAGACCTGGAGGGGAGAGGGAAGGTTAAATAGATGGAGACCTGGAGGGGAGAGAGAAGGTCAAATAGATGGAGACCTGGACAGATGAGTGTTAGGGAAGGATGGCTACAGCATCAAACTCTTAGGATTTGGAAAAACTGGATATTTTGAAGGTTCGGGGAGGGGGCAGCGCGGGATTAACAAGGAGAAAATATAATGTTTTTGAAATGGTGAACGGCTGTCTGGAGAGCTGGACAGAAGAACGAGATTGAAGAGGAGGTGGAAGTTTGTTCCACAGGCAGAAAGAAAGAGGAACGAATGAGTGGAGATGTGCTGTGAACCTGGATTTAGGTCTTTTCACCAAAAGGGGGTAGTTGAAAGACTGAATCGATTAAATCAATGAGATATTTTATATTGTCTATGCCCTCATTGTTCGTTGTTGTTGTGCTCATTCACTCCTAACCTGTCTTTGAGATTTCTAAATTATTGCAATACTCCTTGTCTGTTAAGAAGCCTTGTTTTGTGGGGGGAAAAAATTCTGCTATTGGTCTGTTTTGTTTTAGTAGTTGTCCCAATTATGTTTCTGTGTTGGCAATTATACCATCTTACTTCTTTGAATAGTATTAATTTTGGATGAAACTATCTAAATCGAGTGTTTTATTTTTATAACTTGCCAAGTGCATTTTATATTAATAGCATATCTTTGGAGTGTTTGTTTATTTGTTTATTTATTTTAAATAAATATTGTGAACTTGACTTTTAAGTCTTCGACTTTTGTCACGTCTTTCGACTTTTGTCACGTCTTTCTCATTTGAATATAACCGAAATTAATTGCTTGATTGAATGAAATTGCCGAGTAGTGTCGGTGGGGCAGAGATCCGAGGGAACTGGACTGGAGGAGGTAATTAAATCAAATGAGAGTGCA
>NW_028223630.1:0-6305 GCF_056783735.1 Eptatretus burgeri
TCTGTGTCATAAGAGGCGACCAGGGTTGCATCAGGAAGGGCATCCGGTGTAAAACATGTGCCAAATCACTATGCGGATGATCCGCTGTGGCGACCCCTAACGGGAGCAGCCGAAAGAAGAAGAAGATATATATATATATATATATATATATATATATATATATATATATATATATATATATATATATATATATATATATCCCAACCCTTACAGCTTGATATGGAGAGAGGGTGAGGGTTTGATATGGAGAGAAGGTGAGGGTTTGATGGGGCGAGGGTTTAAGAGGGAGAGGATGAGCGTTTGATAGAGTGGGGCGAGGGTTTGATAGGGAGACGATGAGAGTTTGATCGAGAGAGTGGAGTGAGGGTTTGATATGGAGAGGAGGTGCAAAGGTTTGATATGGATCGAGGGTTTGATGGGGAGAAGGTTTGGGTTTGATAGGGAGAGGGTTTGATCGGGAGAGGATTGGGGTTTGATAGAGAGGGGGGTGAGGGTTTGATCTGGACAGAGGGAGGATGAGGGTTTGATATGGAGAGGGAGGGCGAGAGTTTGATCTGGAGAGAGGGTGAGGGTTTGATAGGGAGAGCACACGGGTTTGATAGGGAGGAGTGAGGGTTTGATTGGGAGAGGATGAGAGTTTGATAGACAAAGTGGGGTGAGGATTTCATGGAGAGAGAGACCGAGGGTTTGATATGGAGAGAGGGAGGGGCAAGGGTTTGATATGCAGAGAGGGAGGGGTGAGGCTTTGACATGGAGAGAGGGAGGGGCAAGGGTTTGATATGAAGAGGGTTTGAAAGGGAGAGGATGAGGGTTTGAAAGAGAGTGGGGAGAGGGTTTGATGGAGAGAGGAGGGTGAGGATTTGATGTGGAGAGAGGATGAGGATTTGATAGAGAGAGTGGGGCGAGGGTTTGATATGGAGAGGAGGAGGAGCGAGAGTTTGATTTGGACAGAGGTAGGAGTGAGGGTTTGATAGAGAGAGGGTTTGATAGGAAGAGGGTAAGGGTTTGATAGAGAGAAGGCGAGGGTTTGATATGGATAGAGGGAGGAGCGAGGGTTTGATATGGAGAGAGGGAGGAGCGAGGGTTTGATATGGAGAGGCATGAGGGTTTGATAGGGAGAGCACGAGGATTTGATAGGGATGCGATGAGGATTTGATGGCGAGAGTGGGGCAAGGGTTTGATCGGGAGAGGATGAGGATTTGATAGAGTCGGGCGAGGGTTTGATAAGGACAGGATGAGAGTTTGATAGAGAAAGTGGGGCGAGGGTTTCATAGAGAGAGAGAGGGGCGAGGGTTTGATATGGAGAGAGGGCAAGGGTTTGATTTGGAAAGAGGGAGGAGTGAGGTTTTGATATGGAGAGAGGGAGGAGCGAGGCTTTGATATGGAGAGAGGGAGGGGCAAGGGTTTGATATGGAGAGAGGAAGAGAGGATTTGATCCAGAGAGAGGAGTTCCGAGGGTTTGATATGGAGAGAGGGAGGGGTGAGGCTTTGATATGGAGAGAGGGACAGAGGGGTGAGAATTTGATCAGGAGAGAGGGAGGGTGAGGGTTTGAAAAGAGAGGGCGCGGTGAGGGTTTGATATGGAGAGAAGGCGAGGGTTTGAGAGGGGAGGATTTGATAGGGAGGTGAGATGGTTTGATAGAGTGGGGCGAGGGTTTGAAAGAGAGAGCGCAAGGGTTTGATGTGGAGAGGAGGAGGGGCGAGGGTTTGATATGGAGAGGAGGAGGAGCGAGGGTTTGATAGGGAGAGAGTGAAGGGTGAACGTTTCATTGGCAGAGGGCGAGGGTTGGATTGGGAGGGGTGAGGGTTTGATAGAGACAGTGGGGCGAGCGTTTGATAGGGAGAGGATGAGGGTTTGATCGAGTGGGGCAAGGGTTTGATGGAGAAAGAAGTGTGAGGGTTTTCTCTGGAGAGAGTGATGGGAGAGGGTTTGATAGGGGGAGGAGACGCGAGGGTTTGATAGAGGGAGGAGCGAGGGTTTGATCTGGAGAGAGGGAGGGGTGAGGATTTCCTTTGGAGAGAGGGAGGGGCAAGGGTTTGATATGGATAGAGGGAGGGGCAAGGGATTGATATGGATAGAGGCAGGGGCAAGGGCTTGATATGGAGAGAGGGAGGGGCGAGGGTTTGATATGGAGAGGAGGAGGGGCGAGGGTTTGATATGGAGAGGGAGGAGTGAGGGTTTGATATGGAGAGAGAGGAGCAAGGGTTTGATATGGAGAGGAGGTGCAAAGGTTTGATAGGGAGAAGGCTTGGGTTTGATCGGGAGAGGATTGGGGTTTGGTAGAGAGGGGGGCGAGGGTTTGATCTGGACAGAGGGAGGATGAGGGTTTGATATGGAGAGGGAGGGGCGAGAGTTTCATCTGGAGAGAGGATGAGGGTTTGAGCGGGAGAGCACACGGGTTTGATAGGGAGGAGTGAGGGTTTGATAGGGAGAGGATGAGAGTTTGATAGACAAAGTGGGATGAGGATTTCATAGAGAGAGAGACCGAGGGTTTGATATGGAGAGAGAGGGGGCAAGGGTTTGATATGGAGAGAGGGAGGGGCAAGGGCTTGATATGGAGAGAGGGAGGAGCAAGGGCTTGATATGGAGAGAGGGAGGGGTGAGGGTTTGACATGGAGAGAGGGAGGGGCAGGGTTTGATATGGAGAGGTTTTGAAAGAGAGTGGGGCGAGGGTTTGATATGGAGAGGAGGAGGGGCGAGGGTTTGATTTGGACAGAGGGAGGAGCGAGGGTTTGATATGGAGAGTGAGACGCGATGGTTTGATAGGGAGAGGACGAGGGTTTGATAGAGAGAGGGTTTGATAGGAAGAGGGTAAGGGTTTGATAGGGAGAGGGTAAGGGTTTGGAAGAGAGGTGAGGGTTTGATATGGATAGAGGGAGGAGCGAGGGTTTGACATGGAAAGAGGGAGGAGCAAGGGTTTGATATGGAGAGGGGTGAGGGTTTGATAGGGAGGTGATGAGGATTTGATGGAGAGAGTGGGGCAAGGGTTTGATCGGGAGAGGATGAGGATTTGATGGAGAGTCGGGCAAGGGTTTGATAAGGACAGGATGAGAGTTTGATAGAGAAAGTGGGGCGAGGATTTCATATGGAGAGAGGGCGAGGGTTTGATTTGGAAAGAGGGAGGAGTGAGGGTTTGATATGGAGAGAGGGAGGGGGGAGGATGTTGATATAGAGAGAGGGAGGGGCGAGGCTTTGATATGGAGAGAGGGAGGGGCGAGGGTTTGATATGGAGAGAGGGAGGGGCGAGGCTTTGATATGGAGAGAGGGAGGGGCGAGGCTTTGATATGGAGAGAGGGAGGGGCGAGGCTTTGATATGGAGAGAGGGAGGGGCGAGGCTTTGATATGGAGAGAGGGAGGGGCGAGGCTTTGATATGGAGAGAGGGAGGGGCAAGGGTTTGATATGGAGAGTGGGAGAGAGGATTTTATCCAGAGAGAGGAGGTCCGATGGTTTGATATGGACAGAGGGAGGGGTGAGGGTTTGATATGGAGAGAGGGAGAGAGGATTTGATATAGAGAGAGGGAGGGGTGAGGATTTGACATGGAGAGAGGGTGGAGCAAGGGTTTAATTTGGAGAGAGGGAGAGAGGGTTTGATATAAAGAGAGGGCAGGGTGAGGGTTTGATATGGAGAGAGGGCGAGGGTTTGAGAGGGGAGGATTTGATAGGGAGGCGAGAGGGTTTGATAGAGTGAGGCGAGGGTTTGAAAGAGAGAGCACAAGGGTTTGATATGGAGAGGAGGAGGAGCGAGGGTTTGATATGGAGAGGAGGGCGAGGGTTTGATAGAGGGAGGAGCGAGGGTTTGATAGGGAGAGAGTGAAGGGCGAACGTTTCATCGGGAGAGGGCGAGGGTTCGATTGGGAGAGGGCGAGGGTTCGATTGGTAAGGGCGAGGGTTTGATAGGGAGAGGATGAGGGTTTGATAGAGTGGGGCAAGGGTTTGATAGAGAGAGAAGTGTGAGGGTTTTATATGGAGAGAGTGATGGGAGAGGATTTCATTTGGAGAGAGGAGAGCAAGGGTTTGATATGGATAGAGGGAGGGGCAAGGGATTGATATGGAGAGAGGAGGAGCGAGGGTTTGATATGGATAGAGAGGGAGGGGCGAGGATTTGATATGGAGAGAGGGAGGGGTGAGGGTTTGATATGGAGAGGGAGGGGCGAGGGTTTGATATGGAGACTGAGGGGCGAGGCTTTGATATGGAGAATTAGGGTCGATGGTTTGATATGGAGAGGGTGAGGGTTTGATATGGAGAGAGGGAGGAGCGAAGGTTTGATATGGAGAGAGGGAAGGGTGAGGGTTTGATGTGGAGAGAGGGTGAGGGTTTGATAGGGAGAGGATTAGGGTTTGAAAGAGAGTGGGGCAAGGGTTTGATAGAGAGAGGAGCGAGGGTTTGATATGGAGATGAGGAGGGGCGAGGGTTTGATATGGAGAGAGTGGTTGGTGAGCGTTTGATCGGGAGAGGATGAGGATTTGATAGAGTGGGGCGAGGGTTTGATATAGAGAGGAGGAGGATGAGGGTTTGATATGGAGAGAGTGATGGGCGAATGTTTCATCGCGAGAGCACGAGGGTTTGATATGGAGAGGTGGAGGACGAAGGGTTTGATACAACGATGGTTTGATAGAGAGGGAAGGGCGAGGATTTGATAGGGAGAAAGGGAGGGGTGAGGATTTGATATGGAGAAAGGGAGGGGCAAGGATTTGAAATGGAGAGGGCGAGGATTTGATATGGAGAAAGGGAGAAGGCGAGGATTTGATATGGAGAGAGGGCTCGGGTTTTAGAGGGGAGGGTTTGAGAGGGAGGGGCGAGGGTTTGAAAGAGAGGAGCGAGGGTTTGATATGGTGAGAGGGAGGTGCAAGGGTTGAGAGGGTACGAGGATTGAGAGGGGGTACGAGTGTTGGGAGAGGGGTACGAGTGTTGGGAGAGGGGTACGAGTGTTGGGAGAGGGGGACGAGGGTTGGGAGAGGGGGACGAGGGTTGGGAGAGGGGGACGAGGGTTGGGAGAGGGGGACGAGGGTTGGGAGAGGGGGACGAGGGTTGGGAGAGGGGGACGAGGGTTGGGAGAGGGGGACGAGGGTTGGGAGAGGGGGACGAGGGTTGGGAGAGGGGGACGAGGGTTGGGAGAGGGGGACGAGGGTTGGGAGAGGGGACGAGGGTTGGGAGAGGGGGACGAGGGTTGGGAGAGGGTTGGGAGAGGGGGGACGAGGGCTGGGAGAGGGGGACGAGGGTTGGGAGAGGGGGACGAGGGTTGGGAGAGGGGACGAGGGTTGGGAGAGGGGGACGAGGGTTGGGAGCGGGGGACGAGGGTTGGGAGAGGGGGACGAGGGTTGGGAGAGGGGGACGAGGGTTGGGAGAGGGGGACGAGGGTTGGGAGAGGGGACGAGGGTTGGGAGAGGGGGACGAGGTGAGAGGAGAAAGATTTTTTTTATTGGAACGTTGGGAGGAAGTTGGGGATGGAAGATTAAATGAAGAACAAAAGTAAATGTTGTGAAATATTAAAGAAGGAGAAAGAAAATAGTTTTGAAGAAATTCGTTTTGGGAGAAAGTAATGGGGGAAAGGATCAATGATTGTCAAGTCAATATTAAGGTGAATGATGTTAAATAAAGATATTCGGAAAGAAAGGAAAACCCGGAATGGACGAAGGACACAACAGGAAGCGTGAATGTTGATAGTAAGGAAGAAGAAGAAGAAGAAGAGGAAACACAACTGAAAGTGGAAGAGAAATCAATTTATTGCTCAACATGGAACATGGAACGTGGAACGTGAAACATGGAACATGGAACGTGAAACATGGAACATGGAACACGGACCGTGGAGCATGGAACACGGAACGTGAAACATGGAACACGGAACGTGGAGCATGGAACACGGAGCGTGGGACACGGAGCGTGGGACACGGAGCGTGGAACACGGAGCGTGGGACACGGAGCATGGGACACGGAGCGTGGGACACGGAGCGTGGAACACGGAGCGTGGGACACGGAACACGGAACGTGGAGCACGGAACATGGGGCGTGGAACATGGAACATGGAACACGGAGCGTGGAGCATGGGACATGGAGCATGGAACGTGGGACACGGAACTGAGGCCTCCAAACGTGAAGGACACGAGAGAGAAGGATCGTTTAACGATTAACACATCCAAGTACTGCCCCCCCTCCCCTCCCAGACCCCCAAATACCTGGTGCTCGAGACAGCCACGATCTCACCGCCCCCGGACTCGGCCATCGCGGTGAAGTAATTAAAACGAAAATGCTGAGAAAAAGGCGGAAATAGGAGCAAAGAAAGTGGAGAATCGGGAAAAGCGAAA
>NW_028223632.1:0-2500 GCF_056783735.1 Eptatretus burgeri
AGATGGTACGACAGAGGGTGGAGTCTGTGGAGATATGCAATATATGGATGAGTGTGCCTCCTAACTGTGATGTTGTGCTCACTATTTTCTGCTTGAATGCTTCCTCAGTTTGCTCTGCCCATGTTCAAATGGTATGGAGATTGGTAGACTGACATCGTTGCTCAGTATTGATTGGTTGCAGAAAGTCCGATGGCATTGACTCTATATTGGATCTGAAGACACGACATTGACGTGATCTCCCCCCCCCTCCCCCAACCCCTCACTCCATTGTGGCATCATTCCTTTACCATTTTATTTTTGAAATTCAGACGACCAATGAGCTTTTCTCCTCTCACAAAACCTGTTCTACCTGTCTGCCTGTGGCCTTGTTCGCTTTCTGATACAGTCTGTCGATGTGCTCCTTGTACAGATATTCATCTCCACCCTGTTAATGTTTTTGACTTTCGATCATTTATCATTCTGCTTCTATATGATCCTTGTCCTATGTTTAAAAATAGGGGCAATACTTATGGGTGCTCACTTGGTAGAATAGTGATACTGAGGAGGAAGTCAACGTGTGACAGAATCAGCAAAATGTACCAGTGAACCAATGTTATAGCAAATACCTATTTTGAGGTCCACCCCCACCCCCAACTCGTACACCCCCTGATACCTCGATTTTTATTTATTTATGTTTTTTAATGCCATGAAAAACTTTGGCACATACAGGGTGATGAAGGTTGTGGTAAAGTTTCAGAGAAGTAGTTGCTTGTATTTGTGGATGGACAGACTGATGGACTGATGGACGGAAGACGCGCCATCCCATAAGCTCCCTGGAACTATGTTCCAGGTGAGCTAAAAATGTGCTCATTCCTATGTATTTTTTTTTTACAATTCAGAATGGGGTCTTAAGAAATACAAACCCGTGACATTACAAAAAAGTGATTCGATACCAAACAAATAAAGAAAAATATATATATACTCAAACACGAGGTACGTGTGTAGTTGAGATGGCTGCTGGTCGAAGGACAGGAAATAAATGCTGGGATGGGGAGGGGGTAGGCTATGGGGAATAGATATGAGGCCATATGAGCAAACTGCACTTAAATGATCATGTAGGCCCTTGTACGCTGTAGTCAAGTAACGGTGCAGTTTTCAGCACCACCAAATGAAAGACTTAAGATCAACACTTTAGCGGTGGTAAGTATCGTGAAATAGTCAGTGCAGGCACATATTGCTCATGTTCTCCAGTGCATTCATGTTAGCTGAACATGTTTCTCCTCTCCCCTCATCCTTTAACAGCCTTGCATTCTGATATCACTGGAGTGATTCTCACACCCCCTCTCAGCTATATCCCTCTATCAGTCTCAACTCTCCTTTATCTGAGCTCCACTTATTTGTCTCCTCTCCTTTTAGCCCCACATCCACAAGACTGTTCGAGAATTTGTGGTTATATGTTAAGTACTGAGCATCACATTTCTGTTCCACCAGACTGCATGAGAAGGTGTCACCAACTTATGAGAGTGGCTCCCTTCGACTCTTTAACCAAGGACGTACGGACACCATCCGCTCTGCCTCACCTTCCTCCTCTGCTTTTGTCAAAGCCATGGATGCAACCAGTGTCAGTGTGAGTTGCTTTTAGGGATGGTCGGTGAAAATTGTGTGTGCTCACAAAAACGAAAAGCAGCGCAATGATAATAATTAGATGAAAATTGCTGAACCACTTTATATCCGTGATGGTAATACTGTAGTAGTACTGTTGAAGCATTTGTAGAAGCAAATGATTGACTCATACTGTTTGCTGGTGCATATTCACAGTCTGAGGAGAAGGTTCAGCTCATGAGACAAGCCATCCAGGCACACACAGACTACACAAACTGGGTGAGTCTTCTATGTAAGTGTAAGCAGAACAGTAGTCTTGTAATCACAGAATGACATTAATGCTCTGTTCCAATGAGCTTCTCCATAATATCCAGAAGCTACTGTCCATATCACATTTGACCAGGTGAATCATGGACAAGGTGTGGACCGACATCTTCTCGGCCTGAAACTTCAGGCAATGGAACATAAGTTGGAACAACATCCACTCTTTCGTGATCCTGTGTTTACTATGGCCAGTCGCTTCAGACTTTCCTCGAGTCAGGTGTGGATTATTCTTGTCACCAGTTATTTTAAAACCCATTTGCTTGAGAAAGGATGTCATCATCGCTAGCTGTTGGTTTTCTTTAACCCACCTGCTTAACAGCCATTCATAAAATGTACCTATTTGGAAGCTTATTCATGCAAGGACAAACAAAGACTTGGAGCTTACAGATTTGGACCTGTCATTCCAACACCATGAAGCACATCCATCCATTGGGATCATACTCTGTGCAGAGTGTTGTTACTGCCAAAGCAGACTCCTTGGCTATTGGACACAATCCTGGATGGGTCACCACTCTGACACAGTATACCAGCATGCTGGCACTCATTTTGCCGACCTCGGAAGGATGACAGGCAGAATCAACCCCACCTGGTATTA
>NW_028223634.1:0-6120 GCF_056783735.1 Eptatretus burgeri
TTATGTTCCCCCCATATTTTTCCTCATGCATATTTACGTTCCTCCCATGTTGTTCCGCATGCATATTTATGCTCCGCCCATGTTTTTCCTCATGCATATTTATGTTCTGCCCATGTTGTTCCTCATGCATATTTATGTTCCGCCCATGTTGTTCCTCATGCATATTTATATTCCGCCAATGTTGTTCCTCATGCATTTTTATGTTCCACCCATGTTGTTCCTCATGCATATTTATGTTCCGTACATGTTTTTCCTCAAACATATAAATGCTCCACCCATGTTTTTCCTCATGCTTATAAATGCTCCACCCATGTTTTTCCTCATGCATATTTATGTTCCGTCCATGTTTTGCCTCATGCATATTTATGCTCCACCCATGTTTTTCCTCATGCATATTTATGCTCCGCCCATGTTGTTCCTCATGTATATTTATGCTCCGCCCATGTTTTGCCTCATGCAAATTTATGCTCCACCCATGTTGTTCCTCATGCATATTTATGTTCCGCCCATGTTGTTCCTCATGCATATTTATGTTCCGCCCATGTTGTTCCTCATGCATATTTATGTTCCGCCCATGTTGTTCCTCATGCATATTTATGCTCCGCCCATGTTTTTCCTCATGCATATTTATGCTCCGCCCATGTTTTTCCTCATGCATATTTATGTTACTCCCATGTTTTTCCTCATGCATATTTATGCTCTGCCCATGTTTTTCCTCATGCATATTTATGTTCCATCCATGTTTTTCCTCATGCATATTTATGTTCCATCCATGTTTTTCCTCATGCATATTTATGTTCCGCCCATGTTGTTCCTCATGCATATTTATGTTCCGCCCATGTTTTGCCTCATGCATATTTTTGTTCCACGCATGTTTTTCCTCATGCTGATTTATGTTCCTCCCGTGTTTTGCCTCATGCATATTTGTTCCGCCCATGTTTTTCCTCATGCATATTTATGTTCTGCCCATGTTGTTCCTCATACATATTTATGTTCTGCCCATGTTTTGTCTCATGTACATTTTTGTTCCGCCCATGTTTTGCCTCATGCATATTTATGTTCCGCCCATGTTGTCCCTCATGCATATTTACGTTCCGCCCATGTTGTTCCTCATGCATATTTATGTTCCGCCCATGTTTTTCCTCATGCATATTTATGTTCCGCCCATGTTGTTCCTCATGCATATTTATATTCCGCCCATGTTGTTCCTCATGCATATTTATGTTCCGCCCATGTTGTTCCTCATGCATATTTATGTTCCGCTCATGTTGTTCCTCGTGCATATTTGTTCCGCCCATGTTTTGCCTCATGCATATTTATGTTCCGCCCATGTTTTTCCTCATGCATATTTATGTTCCGCTCATGTTGTTCCTCATGCATATTTATGTTCTGCCCATGTTGTTCCTCATGCATATTTATGTTCCGCCCATGTTGTTCCTCATGCATATTTATGTTCCGCCCATGTTGTTCCTCATGCATATTTATGTTCCGCCCATGTTATTCCTCATGCATATTTATGTTCCGTCCATGTTGTTCCTCATGCATATTTATGTTCCGTCCATGTTGTTCCTCATGCATATTTATGTTCCGCCCATGTTGCTCCTCATGCATATTTATGTACCGCCCATGTTGTTCCTCATGCATATTTATGTACCGCCCATGTTGTTCCTCATGCATATTTATGTACCGCCCATGTTGTTCCTCATGCATATTTATGCTCCGCCCATGTTGTTCCTCATGCATATTTATGTTCCGCCCATGTTGTTCCTCATGCATATTTATGTTCCGTGCATGTTTTTCCTCATGCATATAAATGCTCCACCCATGTTATTCCTCATGCATATTTATGCTCCGCCCATGTTATTCCTCATGCATATTTATGTTCCGCCCATGTTTTGCTTCATGCATATTTTTGCTCTGCCCATGTTGTTCCTCATGCATATTTATGTTCCGCCCATGTTTTGCTTCATGCATATTTATGTTCTGCCCATGTTGTTCCTCATGCATATTTCTGTTCCTCCCATGTTGTTCCTCATGCATATTTATGTACCGCCCATGTTGTTCCTCATGCATATTTATGTTCCGCCCATGTTGTTCCTCATGCATATTTATGTTCCGCCCATGTTGTTCCTCATGCATATTTATGTTCCGCCCATGTTGTTCCTCATGCATTTTTATGTTCCGCCCATGTTGTTCCTCATGCATGTTTATGTTCCGCCCATGTTTTTCCTCATGCATATTTACGTTCCTCCCAAGTTGTTCCTCCTGCATATTTATGCTCCGCCCATGTTTTTCCTCATGCATATTTATGTTCCGCCCATGTTTTTCCTCATGCATATTTATGTTCCGCCCATGTTTTTCCTCATGCATATTTATGTTCCGCCCATGTTTTTCCTCATGCATATTTATGTTCCGCCCATGTTTTGCTTCATGCATATTTATGTTCCGCCCATGTTTTTCCTCATGCATATTTATGCTCCGCCCATGTTTTGCCTCATGCATATTTATGTTCCGCCCATGTTTTGCTTCATGCATATTTATGCTCCGCCCATGTTTTGCTTCATGCATATTTATGTTCCGCCCATGTTGTTCCTCATGCATATTTATGTTCTGCCCATGTTGTTCCTCATGCATTTTTATGTTCTGCCCATGTTGTTCCTCATGCATATTTATGCTCCGCCCATGTTTTTCCTCGTGCATATTTATGTTCCGCCCATGTTTTTCCTCATGCATGTTTATGTTCCGCCCATGTTTTTCCTCATACAAATTTATGCTCCGCCCATGTTGTTCCTCATGCATATTTATGTTCCGCCCATGTTGTTCCTCATGCATATTTATGTTCCGCCCATGTTGTTCCTCATGCATATTTATGTTCCGCCCATGTTGTTCCTCATGCATATTTATGTTCCGCCCATGTTGTTCCTCATGCATATTTATGTTCCGCCCATGTTGTTCCTCATGCATATTTATGTTCCGCCCATGTTGTTCCTCATGCATATTTATGTTCCGCCCATGTTGTTCCTCATGCATTTTTATGTTCCGCCCATGTTGTTCCTCCTGCATATTTATGTTCCGCCCATGTTGTTCCTCATGCATATTTATGTACCGCCCATGTTGTTCCTCATGCATATTTATGTACCGCCCATGTTGTTCCTCATGCATATTTATGCTCCGCCCATGTTGTTCCTCATGCATATTTATGTTCCGCCCATGTTGTTCCTCATGCATATTTATGTTCCGCCCATGTTGTTCCTCATGCATATTTATGTTCCGCCCATGTTGTTCCTCATGCATATTTATGTTCCGCCCATGTTGTTCCTCATGCATATTTATGTTCCGCCCATGTTGTTCCTCATGCATATTTATGTTCCGCCCATGTTGTTCCTCATGCATATTTATGTTCCGCCCATGTTGTTCCTCATGCATATTTATGTTCCGCCCATGTTGTTCCTCATGCATATTTATGTTCCGCCCATGTTGTTCCTCATGCATATTTATGTTCCGCCCATGTTGTTCCTCATGCATATTTATGTTCCGCCCATGTTGTTCCTCATGCATATTTATGTACCGCCCATGTTGTTCCTCATGCATATTTATGTACCGCCCATGTTGTTCCTCATGCATATTTATGCTCCGCCCATGTTGTTCCTCATGCATATTTATGTTCAGCACATGTTGTTCCTCATGCATATTTATGCTCCGCCCATGTTGTTCCTCATGCATATTTATGTTCCGCCCATGTTGTTCCTCATGCATATTTATGTTCCGCCCATGTTGTTCCTCATGCATATTTCTGTTCCTCCCATGTTGTTCCTCATGCATATTTATGCTCCGCCAATGTTTTTCCTCATGCATATTTATGCTCAGCCCATGTTGTTCCTCATGCATATTTATGCTCAGCCCATGTTGTTCCTCATGCATATTTATGCTCCACCCATGTTGTTCCTCATGCATATTTATGTTCCGCCCATGTTGTTCCTCATGCATATTTATGTTCTGCCCATGTTGTTCCTCATGCATATTTATGTTCCGCCCATGTTGTTCCTCATGCATATTTATGTTCCGCCCATGTTGTTCCTCATGCATATTTATGTTCCGCCCATGTTGTTCCTCATGCATATTTATGTTCCGCCCATGTTGTTCCTCATGCATATTTATGTTCCGCCCATGTTGTTCCTCATGCATATTTATGTTCCGCCCATGTTGTTCCTCATGCATATTTATGTTCCGCCCATGTTGTTCCTCATGCATATTTATGTTCCGCCCATGTTGTTCCTCATGCATATTTATGTTCCGCCCATGTTGTTCCTCATGCATATTTATGTTCCGCCCATGTTGTTCCTCATGCATATTTATGTTCCGCCCATGTTGTTCCTCATGCATATTTATGTTCCGCCCATGTTGTTCCTCATGCATATTTATGTTCCGCCCATGTTGTTCCTCATGCATTTTTATGTTCCGCCCATGTTTTTCCTCATGCATATTTATGTTCCACCCATGTTTTTCCTCATGCATATTTTTGTTCCGCCCATGTTTTGCCTCATGCATATTTATGTTCCGCCCATGTTTTGCTTCATGCATATTTATGCTCCGCCCATGTTGTTCCTCATGCATATTTATGTTCTGCCCATGTTGTTCCTCATGCATATTTATGTTCCGCCCATGTTGTTCCTCATGCATATTTATGTTCCGCCCATGTTGTTCCTCATGCATATTTATGTTCCGCCCATGTTGTTCCTCATGCATATTTATGTTCCGCCCATGTTGTTCCTCATGCATATTTATGTTCCGCCCATGTTGTTCCTCATGCATATTTATGTTCCGCCCATGTTGTTCCTCATGCATATTTATGTTCCGCCCATGTTGTTCCTCATGCATATTTATGTTCCGCCCATGTTGTTCCTCATGCATATTTATGTTCCGCCCATGTTGTTCCTCATGCATATTTATGTTCCGCCCATGTTGTTCCTCATGCATATTTATGTTCCGCCCATGTTGTTCCTCATGCATATTTATGTTCCGCCCATGTTGTTCCTCATGCATATTTATGTTCCGCCCATGTTGTTCCTCATGCATATTTATGTTCCGCCCATGTTGTTCCTCATGCATATTTATGTTCCGCCCATGTTGTTCCTCATGCATATTTATGTTCCGCCCATGTTGTTCCTCATGCATATTTATGTTCCGCCCATGTTGTTCCTCATGCATATTTATGTTCCGCCCATGTTGTTCCTCATGCATATTTATGTTCCGCCCATGTTGTTCCTCATGCATATTTATGTTCCGCCCATGTTGTTCCTCATGCATATTTATGTTCCGCCCATGTTGTTCCTCATGCATATTTATGCTCCGCCCATGTTGTTCCTCATGCATATTTATGTTCTGCCCATGTTGTTCCTCATGCATATTTATGTTCCGCCCATGTTGTTCCTCATGCATATTTATGCTCCGCCCATGTTTTTCCTCGTGGATATTTATGTTCCGCCCATGTTTTTCCTCATGCATATTTATGTTCCGCCCATGTTGTTCCTCATGCATATTTATGTTCCGCCCATGTTGTTCCTCATGCATATTTATGTTCCGCCCATGTTGTTCCTCATGCATATTTATGTTCCGCCCATGTTGTTCCTCATGCATATTTATGTTCCGCCCATGTTGTTCCTCATGCATATTTATGTTCCGCCCATGTTGTTCCTCATGCATATTTATGTTCCGCCCATGTTGTTCCTCATGCATATTTATGTACCGCCCATGTTGTTCCTCATGCATATTTATGCTCCGCCCATGTTGTTCCTCATGCATATTTATGTTCAGCACATGTTGTTCCTCATGCATATTTATGTACCGCCCATGTTGTTCCTCATGCATATTTATGCTCCGCCCATGTTGTTCCTCATGCATATTTATGTTCAGCACATGTTGTTCCTCATGCATATTTATGCTCCGCCCATGTTGTTCCTCATGCATATTTATGTTCCGCCCATGTTGTTCCTCATGCATATTTATGTTCCGTCCATGTTTTGCCTCATGCATCTTGATGCTCCGCCCATGTTGTTCCTCATGCATATTTATGTTCCGTCCATGTTGTTCCTCATGCATATTTATGTTCCGTCCATGTTG
>NW_028223636.1:5000-6030 GCF_056783735.1 Eptatretus burgeri
TGCACGGGGATTCCATCCTGGACCATGGATTCTACATTACTACACATATACATTTCTAATACCCCCGGCTCCCGCCGCCTTGAGACGCCATCTTGCTTCTCGTGAAGGGTTAATTTCGCTCGCTCGTAATTTGGAGGGAATCGGGGTCGCTTCTCTCACCCCTGGACCGATACCCGTAAATTTAGCCGGAGACAGGAGAGCCCGTTTTCCTGTTCTCCGATACCAGTGCCGCGAGGAGGGCGATGAATTTGTATCGCACGACCTGACACCAGTGTTGCGGATTTCGCGCCCGCCGGCGTGCGACGGCCACGTAACTCGAATCGCGGCACGTCGCCCACCGGACGGACAATCCAGTCGTGACCCTCTCGGACTAACGCCGGGAACCAGTCACGGGTGGACCTTTCGGTCTCACCGCGATCGAGCCAATCAGCCCCCGCGTGGGATAGGGTTGCTCGCCAAATTCGAACTACCTAAGTACCCACGCGGAGGGTAGACCGGGCGATCGCACCTCGCCGCAGGTCGACTTCGGACACGGGCCACTTAAGCGACCCGTTCTTGTTTGCGACTCTCCGCTTTTTCTCTTTCTGACTGACGAACACCGTCCTTTTATCCCCCCGTAACTTCGCCTTTGACCCCCTCCCTTTGACCTTTCACCTCGCTCCCCATTGGCCCGAGAAAAAGTGGGCGTGAAGGCTTTTTGATCCACAAATTTGCATATATCGATCGTTCTGGAGGCGGGGCCAAATCGCCCCTCGCTCACCGATTGGACGGCAAAAAGTGGGCGTGTGTCGTTTTTGATCCGTTTTTGAAGCAGAAAATCCGTGGTTTTGTACACGCTGTTCCGACTTCTCCGTTCCTACCTTCTTACTGACGTTCTGCCGTCCTTTATCCCCAATAACTTCGCCTTTGACCCCCTCCTTTGACCTTTCAACTCGCTCCCCGTGGCCCGACAAAAATCGGTGCCCATGAGTGGCGCGAGATGGCACGGTGATGCGATGGTGGCGAGTTGTGACGGTAAGGTCGTGGCGGT
>NW_028223637.1:0-6000 GCF_056783735.1 Eptatretus burgeri
GGGCTCCGCAGGCCCGAGTAAAGCGCCAGCACAAGGAGGGTGATAAGTAAGAGCACGAGTAATGCAACGAGTAGGATGAGCAACCAAGGAACGTCGACCTCGAGCGCCATGACGCCGCGCGCCGGTACCGTGGGAATCTTCTTCACCCCCGTGAGCCGTCAGGTGAGGAAAAAACAAACCAAAAAAGCGCGAAAAGAAGACGACTGCACAATTTACCTCAAAAAAAAATACACTTCCCACACAAACACGTAAATGGCCGGAAAAATACCGATTAACAAAGAAAATGCACAAAAAACACAACAACAAAACGATAAACTGTAAAGGAAGTAACAAAAAACAAATAATTTACCACAATTATATAAGGATCACAAACAGCCATTTAGTAACAGTAAAATCACAAGTGGCCACGACAAATAAGCACAACAACCGCAAATACCCAGAACAATCACAATCATTTAAAAAATAATTATTATTATAAAAACAATCACAAACCACACGGTTGCCAAACAGTATTTCTTATTCGAGAAAATTTGGTATTTAAAAATAATCTGGTAATGATCTTGGTAATGAAGTTTCCTCAATCAAGCAGAAAACTCGCGCTTACAAAGGTGAGGGAGCCGTTCCCTAGCAACGGGTTCGAATGGAGTGTTCAAGTGGTTTGGAGAGCACGTCACGTGGTAACTGGTAAGTCAACAACACCGTTGGTCTTCGGCAACTCGAGTGGTGGAAATTTTACTCCCGCAACCAAAGGTGGAGGAGATTATGTTAAAAAAAAAAATCTCTATCTCTATCTCTCTATCTCTCTATCTCTATCTCTATCTCTATCTCTATCTCTATCTCTATCTCTATCTCTATCTCTATCTCTATCTCTATCTCTATCTCTCTCTCTCTCTCTCTCTCTCTCTCTCTCTCTCTCTCTCTCTCTCTCTCTCTCTCTCTCTCTCTCTCTCTCTCTCTCTCTCTCTCTCTCTCTCTCTCTCTCTCTCTCTCTCTCTCTCTCTCTCTCTCTCTCTCTCTCTCTCTCTGCCTCTCTCTCTGCCTCTCTCTCTCTCTGTCTCTCTCTCTCTAGAGAACATTGTACTTTACGGTACTTCTACATATCGACGGTCCCCTGTGCCAGTGCGCATGCGCAGCCTGAGCCGGAGCCAGGGATGTTGTGGGTGTTTCAACCTGTTCAATACTTGTTTGATTATTGTCGTTCCACGCTAATAAAGTGGTCGAACAAATTGAACTCTGTTCTTATTTATAATCAAACAACTTGATGCAGTCGAGTAAAGATCGTCGGTGCTGAGGAGGACACGACTGGGTGAAAACGGACCACGAGAACGTCGACAGTGAGTTTGGATTTCTCGGGTACTGTACCCAATCTTCGCCCCCAGGACACTGTACACACGTGTGCATCACCGAAAATAGAACGTTTACTCCAGAATAACTGTTCCTATGGCGCCGGTGGAAGCAGAGTGCCCGATCGAGGGTTGTGACTATATGGCTACACACGCAGAGGCGGCAGTGGTGGCCGCCATGTTGAGTATACACGCCACTGTGCACGTCGCCGGCCCGAGGGCGGCGAGCTCGAATGCCAAGATGGAGAAACTCAAGCGTCCCTCCATATAGTCCGGGAGCCAACCGATCAAAATTAAAAAAAAATTGCCCGGTCTGCTATAAAATTTTTGTGTTGATTTTCATAAAGAGACACCCTTTGAGTATATGAAAACCAATGTTGGCAATGGTGAAACTCTTGCGCAACAACACAGTCAACACTTTTGCGAGCCCCCTCTGATGACAAAATGTTGGCAAAAGCGAAGATGTAGGATGGGGGTAGGGGTAATTCATATTGTCCTAAAATCATAACCACTAAACCTATATACACAAATGACCCCTCATATTAAAGAGGAGTTCATTTCCTATATCACAATTGGTGTAGATTTAACCTACCTTCAATTGACAAGGTTATATGTCAAACAACAAAAGATTTATGTAACTCAGAAATGCTTGACTATCAATGGGGTCAGGAACAAGAACATACTTTTACATGCCATGGTTTTAAGGAAGATAAAATTAGAAATGGATTAACACAATATTGTGACATGAAACATCCTCTTCAGAGGAAGAGTCACTCTCTGAAACAACTCCACCACATGAACCTCTCTGACCAAGGCATATGCATGTCACTCAGCAAGGCACAGCAGCCTTTTTGCATGAACATCGTTTCAGACATTTGGATAATTTGCACATGCAAGTCACCGTTTTGTCTATGTTTGGCTTGGCTGGCTTAGACATGAGAATTGGGACCAGTTTTCCATTGATAAGGGTTCTGCCAAATGTTGTGGCTGGGGGAAGTGCTCGGTCACTGAGATGTGCACGTCTATACAGAAGCAATTGATACAATGCTCTTAAAACAAGGAAGTAAAACGCATCTTCTGTTGCTGGCAGTGACCTAAGGTCTAATTTTGAAGAGACAAACATATGCTGCCTGAGGGTATCCAAACAGCTGAACCCTTTTTGGCCATGCAGAGCAGTCCAGTATACTCTGGCCTCATCAATGACACATTCTGTTGCTGCCATTTCACTATCTCTTCCAAAATCAACAAGGTGGGGAAGGTTTCCTATCAGTCCCAGAGAAACCTGTGCCGCTCTTCTTTTCACAGGAACACAGGCATCATCCCAACTGACTGGAAGAGGGGCCTTGTTGTCCCTCTCTGGAAAGGGAAGGGTGATCGCCAAGACTGCAAAAACTACCGAGGGGTGACGCTGCTCTCAGTGCCGGGCAAGGTCTTTGCTCGGATAATTCTTGATAGGGTTTGCCACCATCTGCTTGAGCACCAGCGTCCAGAGCAGTCAGGCTTTACACCAAAGAGGTCAACGATTGACCGTATCCTTGCACTTCGTGTCCTCACCGAACACAGACGAGAGTTTCGGCAGGGGCTGCTTGCAGCCTATGTTGATCTCTGTAAAGCGTTCGATTCAGTGAATCGGGATGTCCTCTGGAGGATTCTTGGTCTTCGTGGGGTGCCACCGAAACTGATCGATCTGATGTCTGAACTCTACTCTGGTACTGAGAGTGCTGTGAAGTGTGGTGGTACCATCTCTGACTTATTTCCAGTTGTTACTGGAGTTCGTCAGGGATGTGTACTTGCCCCCACACTTTTCAGCACTTGTATGGACTGGATTCTAGGGAGGATGTCGGAGAGATCAAGTTGCGGTGCATCGTTTGGCAATGTCAAGATCTCAGACCTTGATTTTGCAGATGATGCAGTCATCTTTGCGGAGACTTTAGACATCCTCTTGGGGGCCCTCGAGGTGCTGAATGAGGAGTCGGAGCCGTTGGGATTACGGATTTCTTGGGTCAAAACTAAGATCCAGGCTTTCGGTGACATCTTGGATGCTGCTGTCCTGTCTGTGTCTGTTTGTGGTGAGGATGTTGAGGTCGTGGAGAGATTCACTTACCTTGGCAGTGATATTCATGTCTCCGCAGGTTGTGAGCCGGAGGTCAATAGACGTCTGGGTCGGGCCTGGGGAGTCATGGATTCACTGGATCATGGGGTGTGGCGCTGCCGGTACCTGTGCGGGAGGACGAAAGTCTGAGTCTTCAGGTCCTTGGTACTTCCAGTCTTGCTCTATGGGTGCGAGACTTGGACTTTGACCAAGGATCTGAGACGGAGACTTAATTCCTTTGGTACCAGGTCTCTTCGGAGAATCCTTGGCTATCGCTGGTCGGATTTTGTGTCCAACGAGCGGTTGCTGAGAGAGACTCGGATGAGATTTGTTACCTGCATAGTCCGTGAGCGTCAGCTGCGGCTGTATGGACATGTGGCTCGTTTTCCTGACGCTGATCCTGCTCACCAGATTCTCTCAGCGAGGGAGTCTCATGAGTGGGAGGCCAGTGGGCCGACCACGTGCCTCATGGTTGCAGCAGGTTGACCATCATCTCAAGGAGATGGGGATGGGCCTGGCATCTGCCTGGGGGATGGCCAGACGGAGGCCCCTGGAGTACCGGCGGAAAGTGGACGCAGCGACGCGCTGTTCTGGCACATGCTCCCATACCTGACCTGACCTCTTCTTTTCCCCTTCTGAATGGGTAGCTCACTGTGTCACATCCACACAACACATATGTGCACAGAAGTGTAGCTGCGACATCAAGAGGATTTTCTGGTACTTCTTGCTCAACACTTCTACCAGCTCATGAATAGGTAGGTATTGATTCTGCCGTTGTATCCAGAGTTCTTGCAATGTGTTCAAGCAGCAGAAGTGATATATACACAGCATAATTATGTCTGTATCTGTTGCATGCACAACAGCTCGATGGTGATCAAGATATTCCACACAATACGCAAGATGAGCAATAATCCTTGTGTCTGCCTCTTCATGTTCTTCACAAGGTAAGTCCAGAACTGAACTTGATGCTGATGTGATGGAAAGAGTGTGACCTTTGTTTTCCATCATACTACCAAGAATGATGGTCACTCCATCCGGAATAGCTTCAGGACTCTCACAAAGGGAAGTGCCAATGAAGTTCTGAAGATTTCCTTTATTTCTTGGATTCTTCATGAATAAATTCCAGTCCGGAATTTCTAGACTCTTGGATGGTGAGAATTGTCTTGCCTGGTCTGTCTGGTTTCTCCTCTGCTGCTCATCACCCTTCAAAGTATGGCTATCATCAAAATCATCCTGATCACCAATGATGTTGACACAGTTGCACATTTCAGGTTTCAACTGCAGGATACACCTGCTTGCGAAAATACAGCTGGGGAAGTTCACCAAATGTTTTCGCACCCATTTTTTGGTATTTATTTACAAATGCCATTGTGTCTACCAGATAAACTGTGTATAGGTCACTCTGTGGTAATGATGGCAGCTGTAAAACAACATCCTGCTCAGCTTCAGCAATTAGCACTGCCACGAAATCAGACTCGTTGCCTTTGCGCATTACAACCCCCTGTGCTAAGCGTGGATCAACCTCAAACAGGGATGATGGATAGTCTGTCCACTCATGGGAAAATGCAATCTGTCTTGCGACTGGGTCGGCATCTCGATAGAAACACAGCACACGTGTAGTTGCAGTCTCATCTTGATAGATCCTGATTAAACTCTGTTTCCTTGATGGTTTTGATTTCTTCTGTGAGGAGAAAGTTACCAGCTTCAGTGGTTCAATCTTAATAGAGACCACCTCTTCTGCTTTCATAATGGCTTCCATGCCCTTAGCTTGAGCATGGACCAAGTCTTTTGAAGCAGCCTTCTCACTAGTTGCTCTATTGAGCAGAACCACTTGGTTGTTACACTGGAATGGGTTTATCATCTGCTGGCATATCACTTTCTTGATCTCCTCAACATGCATATGTTCTTCTGTTGCCTGCTTCTGTGTTTCTCCATGATGAGTAGATTCCTGTTGGCCTAGATTAGCCATAGACTTTATGTTCTCTGATACAGCTGTGAGAAATGGTGCTGTTTTCACATATTTATCTCGAGCAGCTGGTGCCTGAGATATGCGTTTGAACAGAGATGTCTTCCCTTCATTGTTGTATGTCTGCTCCAGGGCCATGTCACTCCAAACACCATTGAATTTTCCTTTGGAAGAGTGAACTGTGAAGTACCCAACCTGGATCCAGCAAACCTTAACCGAACTGTGTTCAATAGAGTAAGAGGATTTTGGGGGTAGGGGTAACTTTGGTTGACAAAAATGTTAATTTTCTCTTTAAAAATTGATAGAACTCAATCAAATTTGCTGTTTTAATTAGCCATGGATACCATGTTCATATCACATTAAGAGAAATTAGTATTCTAATGCAGCATCTGCCTATGATAAGAAAAGTTCTAAAGGCCATCTTCAAAAAACGTTATTTTTAAGGCATTTTTCACAAAATTATGTACTTTTACGAGGTTTACTTTCACAAAGGCAATTTTTTTTTGTCATTTTACAATGCACTGATTGAATTCTTACATTTAGTTCACATTTATTTTTCATGAATGTGATTTTTTAATTTTTTTAGAAATTTTATTGAC
>NW_028223638.1:0-6000 GCF_056783735.1 Eptatretus burgeri
CGCTTCACAACAACCACCAACCGCAACGCCGCTTCACAACAACAACCACAACGCCGCTTCACAACAACCACCAACCACAATGCCGCCTCACAACAACAACCACCAACCACAACGCCGCTTCACAACAACAGCCACGACCTTTACCGTCACAACTCGCCACCATCGCATCCACACCATCTCGCGCCACTCGTGGGCACCGATACTGGACTCGTGTAGGGCGCGCACCGAGCAGCGTGTTCAGAAACATCACAGACTTTCCGAGAAAAACGGATCAAAAACGACTCACGCCCACTTTTGTTCCGTCCAATCGGTGAGCGAGGGGCGATTTGGCCCCGCCTCCAGGGCGTTGGAGTGAGGACGCTATACGCAAATTCATGGATCAAAAAGCATTCACGCCCACTTTTCCTCGGTCCAATGGGGAGCCAGTTAGAGAGGTGAAGGGTCGGAGGCAAAGGGTCAAGGCTGAAAGAGCGAAGCCACGTGGCTTATATAAACGGCTGCGTTCGTCAGTAAAGGCAGTTCAGTTGTGCGGAGTTCAAGAGAGTCGTCGGTGGAGCTGGAAAGAAGTGGGAGAAGTCAAGAGTGAAGAGTTGGGACGAGCCAAGAGAGGAGACGGAGAGGGCGAGTAGACGGAGCTGTGGAGAGGTGACGGCGGCGAAGGCGGACGAGGGGGTGCTCGCGTCGGTGCCGGGAGCTGCACAGGGAGAGGCCAGTAACGCGACCGAGGTCGAGGAGGAGACGCTCGCCGCGGGACCCGAGACAGGGTGATATCCTCCTTCCCCCGAGCATCAGCAACCCCCTCCTGTTTCCCCCCGCGCTGAGATAGTGCGACAAAGGGGGCCCCTTTCCCACCCCCTACCAGACACTGTCCGCGAGGCCCGCGGAGTTGAGGCGCCACCGCCGCTCTGCGTCTCATCATCAGACGGGTAGGCCCGACCCGGTCTCGGCCCCAGGCCCGCCTCATCCTTGAGGGTGGTTCTCTTTTCTTTTGCTTTGGGAATATGTGTTGTCGGCGCCGTCTGTGAAGTAAAATTGTATAAGTGTTGCCGTGTGCCCGGTAGTCGGTTAGATCTGCATTGTTGCATTTGCTTTTTGTGTAATATTGTGTTTCTTCTTCTATTACATTTGCTTTTGGTGTAATTGTATATGTGTGCTTTCCGTTCATCGCGAAATAAATGTGCTTCATGTTGAACTGTTTTCCCGCTTCGCTTCGTCTTTTCTTTTATTGAATCTCCATCTTGCTTCACGTAAAGGGTTGGTCGTGGGCTAAAACGCCCGATAATTAATCGAACCGTCGAGGCCGACGAATAACACCGCTCGGTTATCCCGATAGTACGGAACGGGTCGCTTAAAGTGGCCCGTGTCCGAAGTCGACCTGCGGCAAGGTGCGATCGCCCGGTCTACCCTCCGTGTGGGTACTTAGGTAGGTCGAATTCGGCGAGCAACCCTATCCCACGCGGGGGCCGATTGGCACGATCGTGGTGAGACCGAAAGGTCCACCCGTGACTGGTTCCCGGCGTTAGTCCGAGAGGGTCACGACTGGATTGTCCGTCCGGTGGGCGACGTGCCGCGATTCGAGTTACGTGGCCGTTCGCACGCCGGCGGGCGCGAATCCGCAACACTGGTGTCAGGAGTGGGATATAAACCCATCGCCCTCCTCGCGGCACTGGTATTGGAGAACGGGAAAACGGGCTCTCCTGTCTCCAATTAAATTCACGGGAATCGGTCCAGGGGTGAGAGGAGCGACCCCCGATTCCCTCCAAATTACGAGCGAGCTAAATTAACCCTTTAAGAGAAGCAAGATGGCGTCTCAAGGCGAGCGGGAGCCGGGGGTATTAGAAATGGATGTAGAATGTGTAGAATCCATGGCTCAGGATGAAATCCCCGTGCAGGAAATGTTGGTTGTACAGGAAAACGAACTCGCCCAACTGAACCCAGAGCCCGAAATGGGTGCGGCAGCGGCCGCGGTGTATGACACCTCCCCTCCCCCTCTCCACCAAAACCCTTCCCCAACCCCTGCCGAAACGGCTCACCCAAGCGCACCCGACATGGCCCAGCTATTCACCATGCTGGCACAAATGAATGCGGATATGAAAAACGAAATGAAAGGCATGATCGAAAAGATGGATGCAAACACAACTGAATTTATAAACGAAATAAAAGGAATGAACAAGCAAATGGACGAAGTGAAAACGACGATGGATGCGAATACACAGCAAATGAGGGAAGAAACGAAAAAGCTGCGGGGTGAGACGCAGAACATGGGCCGATGCCTGCAGGCGGGCATGAAGGCCGTGAGCAGGGAGCTTAAAATGGCGACTCCACGTGTAGGAACGAACGAGCTGGGAGGGGGTGCAACGGCTGACAGGCCCGCGGTGGAGGCGGGTGAAAAAATAATTCGGGGGGCGTGTTGGGCGAGGGTCGTGACGATGACCGAAAGGGAAAAATTAAATGGGGAGACCAAAACGTGCGAGACGAGACACGAGGTGACGACAACGGAAATAATAGTTGAGACAAGGGAGGTAAAGGGTGAAGAGGGTGAAGAGGTGACTGAGTTGGCAGAGACACGGGAGATGGGAACGATAGAGGGAAGACTGCACGATGAAGACGGGGTAAGTGACGCACACACACACACGGAGGTAGTGGAGGATAATGGGGGTGAGCTCGCGGAGCGTGTAGGGACCCAGTGCGAGCACCTGGATGGCCTCCTCCAGGAACGAGGGGAGGGAGTATGCCCCCTTGAGGCGAGTCACGACCAGGTGAGTTCGGTCGTGCTTTGCGAGGTTGAGGGGACGAGTGCTGCGGACGGGTGCACGGAAAGCTTGGGGGGTATAGAGGCCCCGGAGACCCTTGTGGGGACACGAATCCCCAGTGTGGTTGTCCCTGTGTGTGTGGTGCAAGGCGTGAGTGCGTCCCCGTGTGTGGAAGCGACCCCGTGTGTGAGTGGTGTGGTGACGATGGTGCCGGAGTACGTGCTTCCCAGCACGCCGTGTGTGGATGAGGCACCGTGTGTGGAAGAGGCCGTGTGTGTGGATGAAACGGCCAGTGTGGATGAGGCACCGTGAGTGAGGCACCGCGGGTGAGTGCCCCCGCGTGTGTGAGTGAGGGACGGTGTGTGGATGAGGCACCGCGGTTGAGTGCCCCCGCCTGTGTGAGTGAGGCACGAGTGAGTGGAAGGCCGCGAGTGAATGGAGCACCACGTGTGAGTGGTATGGTTTATGCAAGGGAGACTGTGTGTGTGAGAGAGCGGTATGTGAGGGAGATGTCGGTTGGCATGCGGGAACATGCAGCCGCGTCTCCCGGGGTGAATGTGATGGAATGGACTGTGAGCGTCGTAACACGCAGGTGTGCGTGTGTTGAATGGCGACGACGACGGCGACAGAAGAACGAAAGCCGAGTAGCGGCTGTAGATGTTTTGCGCACCGTGCCGGGTTTACCCAGCAGTGAGCACGAGGTCCGTGCTGTGCAACGCACGAGACCCCCACGTGCTCGCTTGCGAGAGTGAAGTCCCGGTCCGGAAACGCACGCGGTGGATTTGCCGATCCCACGGATGGACAAAGTTTAGGCAGGATTTCGGATTTGGACCGGACGGGTTCTCCACGCGATCGTGTGTGTTAAGCTCCAACGGGCAAAGCACATGTGTTCGCGTGGGGAACCCCTCGAGACGTGGGGCTTGTGTTTTTTTTTTATGCGCACGGTGACGTCATGGCTGCACGTGGGGTTAGAATCCGGCAGGAGGAGTATCCCTGCCGGATGGTACCGTCCAAGGAGGGACGAGGTACACGTGCAGCTGCATGACGTCACGGGCAGGTGCAAAGTGCGCGAGCTGTGAGTTGCCGCGCTGGTGCTGCGCATGTGAAAAAAAAAAAAAAAGCAAGCCTCACGTTCGGGTGCACAGGATTCCTGGGCAAGGGGTGGAAGACCCCCTTACCTGGGCACAGGATGGAAACTAGTTAGGGGGAAGGGTTAGCTTAGTTAGACCGACTTCATGGGGCAGGGGTAAGTCCTCATGGAGTCCGTGGAATGGATTAGTTAGAGGGATTGTAGCGAGATTTAGGTTGGGAAATTGATTTTTGGGACATTTGAAGACAGTGACAGACTTGTGAATGTGTAGAGGGGACGTAGTTCAGCTACGTAGTGTTAAAAGGAACGTGCTACTAGTTTAAGGGACGACGTGGGAGCACGAGTTAGTTCGGGGATGTAGTTAGAAGGATGGCAGAGTTCAGCGGTGAGTGTGTTGAAGAGTTGGTGAGTGAAATGGAAGCATGTGTTGTGACTTGGTGAGTGAGTAAGGCCAGCGGGTCTGTGTGTATGGAGCGAATGGGGAATGCATGGTGCGATGAGTGATTGGGGGGAGGAGTGACTCCCGCCCAAGGGACCCCGGGGTCAGAGTAAAGTGAGTTAGATGGGTTAGTCAAATTGAAAAATGGAGGTCGTTTTGTTGTTGATGGGAGTGTAGGCTCGAAACCCGTTTGGAGGGGTGCAGGAGCCCTGTTGACGGGTTGGGAGCGTGGCTGCGAAAGGTGAGTATCGCTGAGTGGGTACCCCGGGCACCAGGCTAGTCGGCCGTGGTAGGCCAAGGGCCCATGGGGGGCCGGGATAGCGTAGTGGGCACGGGTGCGCCTGCTTGGTGCGGGGGCCCGGGGCGCCATTAGCCGCGTGGGCAGTGTTGTCGGCACGGGTGACCCTCGGAAAGGGGCCTGGGAAGCCAGCCTGCCACGTGTGCGTTTCAGGGGAGGTGCCATGGGGGGCACTCCCCGGTGTTAGGGAGCTGGTAGGCTCGGAGGCAGTGTAGTGCCCGGGGGTGCCATAGCGGGAGATTCGGCAGAGGGTCGTGCCTGCCAAAGGGAGCCACGTGTCCCAGCCATGAGACCGTGTGAGGGCACGGGAAGAAAATTTGGGGGCGAGGCCCGAAACTGTGAGGACACCAACACAGGCGACGGGAATCTGGGTTGTTAGAACCAATAGTTTAAGCGAGAGGCGCTTGTTGAAAGCCCCGGGGTAGTTTAACAGTTAAATGGTTAGGGTAGATTAGGAGATGTACCCCTCCGCACCATCCATCCCCTCGCTGTCGTTGTGGGCCGCTGGACCCACTTTGGTTATAGATCGCTGAACTCTGGGGAGGCCATCCTGGGGCTTCGTTGGGCCTCGACACAGGACGTTAGCTCTCCCTTATTCCCCTCCGGGAAGGGAACGTAGGGGTTAGGAGTAGGCTAGGTGACAGGATAGGTTAGCCGAACAAGGAGGATAAAGGGGGTTAGGGGACGATTTATAGGTGGAAAGTAAAAATAAAAAAATAAGTTGGGGCTAAATTGGGGTTTGGACAAATTAAGGGAGTGGGTATGTGCAGCGACAGGCAAAGGCGATAGGTGGGAGGGAGACAGGTAGGTAGGTCCGAGCCCGCCTTCCCAGTGGCCAGCACCACCGCACTCCCTCCACCAACCTCCACTGAACGGCAAAGGCTGGCCAGCTTCATCTGCTGGCTGTGTTACTGCAAGGCCTGTGCCGGCCCACTTCATCTGCCGGCTGGCTGTTTTTCTTCAAGGCCTGTGCCGGCCCACTTCATCGGCAGCTGTTGTGTTGCTGCAAGGCCTGTGCCGGCCGGATCCTCTGCAGCTGTGGTACTTCAAGGCCTGTGCCGGCCAGTTCATCTGCCGGCTGTGTTTGCCTGCAACGGCCTTCTTCTGCGGGCTGTGTTTGCCTGCTGCCTTTGCCATGCCCACTGCCCATGTTCACCAGCCCCGTTCAATTTTTGCTTTGCCCCCCCTGTTCAGTGCCATGTGCGCCAGGATCAGAAAGCAACAGTTTGCAAGCTGCAAGAACTGCCCCGTTGGCAGCTACAACACGGGCCTGCAGTGGCGGCCCGTGCACCGTGTTTGTGTTCATCCATCCATTCGTTGTGTTCTTTGCGTGTGCCACTTGAGCTGGCACGGAGACTGCATTTGTGCAGCCCATGCACCGTTGTGGTTCACTGCGTTCAGTTCAAACCATTCATCCATC
>NW_028223639.1:0-6000 GCF_056783735.1 Eptatretus burgeri
ATCCCACATAATCAAACCACCCCACATCATCAAACCATCCCATATAATCAAACCATCCCATATAAATAAACCATCCCATAAAATCAAACAATATCATCAAACCATCCCACATCATCAAACCATCCCACATAATCAAACCACCCCACATAATGAATCCATCCTCCATAATCAAACCATCCCGCATAATCAAACCATCCCGCATAATCAAACCATCCCGCATAATCAAAACAAACCGCATGATCAAACCATCCCGCATAATCAAACCATCCCGCATAATAAAACAATCCCGCATAATCAATCCATCCCGCATAAATCAATCCATCCCACAAAATCAAACCATCCCACAGAATCAAACCATCCCATATAATCAAACTATCCCAAATAATCAAACCATCGCGCATAATAAAACCATCCCACATAATCAAACCATCCCATATTATCAAACCATCCCATATCATCAAACCATCCCATATAATCAAACCATCCCACAGAATCAAACCACATCATCAAACCATCCCACATAATCAAACCATCCCATATAATCAAACCATCCCATATAATCAAACCATCCCACAAAATCAAACCATCCCACATAATCAAACCATCCCATACAATCAAACCATCCCAGATAATCAAACCATCCCACATAATCAAACCATCCCGCATAATCAAACCATCCCACATCATCAAACCATCACACATCGTCAATCCATCTAACATAATCAAACCATCCCGCATAGTCAAACCATCCCGCATATTCAAACCATCCCACATCATCAATCCATCCCGCATAATGAAACCATCCTCCATGATCAATCCATCCCGCACAATCAAATCATCCCGCACAATCAAACCATCCCGCATTATCAAACCATCCCACATCATCAAACAATCCCGCATATTCAAACCATTCCATATAATCAAACCTTCCCATAAAATCAAACCAATCCACCAAATCAAACCATCCCATATAATCAAACCATCCCATATAATCAAACCATCCCGCATCATCAAACCATCCCGCATAATCAATCCATCCCACATATAATCAGACCATCCCATATAATCAATCCATCTCACATAATCAATACATCTCACATATAATCAAACCATCCCACACATAATCAAACCATCCCACATATTATCAAACCATCCCATATAATCAAACCATCCCATATAATCAAACCAGCCCATATAATTAAACCAGCCCATATAATCAAACCATCCCACATCATCAAACCATCCCATATAATCAAACCATCCCATATAATCAAACCATCCCATATAATCAAACCATCTCACATAATCAAACCATCCCATATAATCAAACCATCCTATATAATCAAATCACCCCACATCATCAAACCATCCCATATAATCAAACAATCCCATATAATCAAACCAATCCCCCTAATCAAACCATCCTATATAATCAAACCATCCCACATAATCAAACCATCCCACATTATCAAGCCATCCCCAAAAAACAAACCATCCCACATAATCAAACCATCCCACGTAATCAAACCATCCCGTATAATCAATCCATCCCACATATAATCAGACCATCCCGTATAATCAATCCATCTCACATAATCAAACCAATCCAACTAATCAAACCATCCCATCTTATCAAACCATCCCACATAAAATCAAACCATCCCACATAATCAAACCATCCCATATAATCAAACCATCCCAAAAAATCAAACCATCCCATATAATCAAACCATCCCATATAATCAAACCATCCCATATAATCAAGCCATCCCATATAATCAAACCATCCCGCATCATCAAAGCATCCCACATAATCAAACCATCCCATATAATCAAACCATCCCATATCATCAAACCATCCCACATAAAATCAAACCATCCCACATAATCAAACCATCACATATAATCAAACCAATCCACCGAATCAAACCATCCCATCTAATCAAACCATCCCGCATAATCAAACCATCCCACATAATCAAACCATCCCACATAATCAAACCATCCCGCATAATCAAACCATCCCACACAATCAAACCATCCCACATAATCAAACCATCCCACATAATCAAACCATTCCGTATAATCAAACCATCCCGCATAATCAATCCATCCCACATATAATCAGACCATCCCGTATAATCAATCCATCTCACATAATCAAACCATCCCATATCATCAAACCATCCCACATAAAATCAAACCATCCCACATTATCAAAGCTTCCCATATCATCAAACCATCCCACAAAATCAAACCATCCCACATAATCAAATCATCCCATATCATCAAACCATCCCACAAAATCAAACCATCCCACATAATCAAACCATCCCATATCATCAAACCATCCCACATAAAATCAAACCATCCCACATTATCAAAGCTTCCCATATTATCAAACCATCCCACAAAATCAAACCATCCCACATAATCAAATCATCCCATTTTATCAAACCATCCCACATCAACAATGCATGACGCATAATGAAACCATCCTCCATGATCAATCCATCCCGCACAATCAAATCATCCTGCACAATCAAACCATCCCGCATTATCAAACCATCCCACATCATCAAACAATCCCGCATATTCAAACCATTCCACATAATCAAACCTTCCCATATAATCAAACCAATCCACCAAATCAAACCATCCCACATTCTCAAATCATCCCATTTTATTAAACCATCCCACATCATCAATCCATCCCGCATAATGAAACCATCCTCCATGATCAATCCATCCCGCACAATCAAATCATCCCGCACAATCAAACCATCCCGCATTATCAAACCATCCCACATCATCAAACAATCCCGCATATTCAAACCATTCCATATAATCAAACCTTCCCATATAATCAAACCATCCCGCATCATCAAACCATCCCGCATAATCAATCCATCCCACATATAATCAGACCATCCCATATAATCAATCCATCTCACATATAATCAAACCATCCCACACATAATCAAACCATCCCACATATTATCAAACCATCCCATATAATCAATCCATCTCACATAATCAATCCATCTCACATCATCAAACCATCCCACATCATCAAACCATCCCACACAATGAAACCATCCCGCATCATCAAACCATCCCGCAGAATCAAACCATCCCGCATAATCAAACCATCCCGCACAATCAAACCATCCCGCACAATCAAACCATCCCGCATAATCAAACCATCTCGCATAATCAAACCATCCCGCGTAATCAAACCATCCCGCACAATCAAACCATCCCGCATCATCAAACCATCCCACATAATCAAACCATCCCATATAATCAAACCATCCCATATCATCAAACCATCCCACATAAAATCAAACCATCCCACATTATCAAAGCTTCCCATATCATCAAACCATCCCACAAAATCAAACCATCTCACATAATCAAATCATCCCATTTTATCAAACCATCCCACATCATCAATCCATCCCGCATAATGAAACCATCCTCCATGATCAATCCATCCCGCACAATCAAATCATCCCGCACAATCAAACCATCCCGCATTATCAAACCATCCCACATCATCAAACAATCCCGCATATTCAAACCATTCCATATAATCAAACCTTCCCATATAATCAAACCAATCCACCAAATCAAACCATCCCATATAATCAAACCATCCCAGATAATCAAACCATCCCGCATCATCAAACCATCCCGCATAATCAATCCATCCCACATATAATCAGACCATCCCATATAATCAATCCATCTCACATAATCAATACATCTCACATATAATCAAACCATCCCACACATAATCAAACCATCCCACATATTATCAAACCATCCCATATAATCAAACCATCCCATATAATCAAACCAGCCCATATAATTAAACCAGCCCATATAATCAAACCATCCCACATCATCAAACCATCCCATATAATCAAACCATCCCATATAATCAAACCATCCCATATAATCAAACCATCTCACATAATCAAGCCATCGCATATAATCAAACCATCCTATATAATCAAATCAGCCCACAACATCAAACCATCCCGTATAATCAAACAATCCCATATAATCAAACCAATCCCCTAATCAAACCATCCTATATAATCAAACCATCCCACATAATCAAACCATCCCACATTATCAAGCCATCCCCAAAAAACAAACCATCCCACATAATCAAACCATCCCACGTAATCAAACCATCCCGTATAATCAATCCATCCCACATATAATCAGACCATACCGTATAATCAATCCATCTCACATAATCAAACCAATCCAACTAATCAAACCATCCCATATAATCAAACCATCCCGCATCATCAAAGCATCCCACATAATCAAACCATCCCATATAATCAAACCATCCCAAAAAAATCAAACCATCCCATATCATCAAACCATCCCATATAATCAAACCATCCCATATAATCAAACCATCCCGCATCATCAAAGCATCCCGCATCATCAAAGCATCCCACATAATCAAACCATCCCATATAAGCAAACCATCCCATGTAATCAAACCATCCCATATCATCAAACCATCGCATATAATCAAACCAATCCACCTAATCAAACCATCCCATCTCATCAAACCATCCCACATAATCAAACCATCCCACATAATCAAACCATCCCATATAATCAAACCAATCCACCGAATCAAACCATCCCATCTAATCAAACCATCCCGCATAATCAAACCATGCCACATAATCACAGCATCCCACATAATCAATCCATCCCGCATAATCAAACCATCCCACATAATCAAACCATCCCACATAATCAAACCATCCCACATAATCAAACCATTCCGTATAATCAAACCATCCAGCATCATCAAACCATCCCGCATCATCAAACCATCCCGCATAATCAATCCATCCCACATATAATCAGACCAGCCCGTATAATCAATCCATCTCACATAATCAAACCATCCCATATCATCAAACCATCCCACATAAAATCAAACCATCCCACATTATCAAAGCTTCCCATATCATCAAACCATCCCACAAAATCAAACCATCCCACATAATCAAATCATCCCATATCATCAAACCATCCCACAAAATCAAACCATCCCACATAATCAAACCATCCCATTTCATCAAACCATCCCACATAAAATCAAACCATCCCACATTATCAAAGCTTCCCATATCATCAAACCATCCCACAAAATCAAACCATCCCACATAATCAAATCATCCCATTTTATCAAACCATCCCACATCATCAATCCATCCCGCATAATGAAACCATCCTCCATGATCAATCCATCCCGCACAATCAAATCATCCCGCACAATCAAACCATCCCGCATTATCAAACCATCCCACATCATCAAACAATCCCGCATATTCAAACCATTCCACATAATCAAACCTTCCCATATAATCAAACCAATCCACCAAATCAAACCATCCCACATTCTCAAATCATCCCATTTTATTAAACCATCCCACATCATCAATCCATCCCGCATAATGAAACCATCCTCCATGATCAATCCATCCCGCATAATCAAACCATCCCGCACAATCAAATCATCCCGCACAATCAAACCATCCCGCATTATCAAACCATCCCACATCATCAAACAATCCCGCATATTCAAACCATTCCATATAATCAATCCTTCCCATATAATCAAACCATCCCGCATCATCAAACCATCCCGCATAATCAATCCATCCCACATATAATCAGACCATCCCATATAATCAATCCATCTCACATATAATCAAACCATCCCACACATAATCAAACCATCCCACATATTATCAAACCATCCCATATAATCAATCCATCTCACATAATCAATCCATCTCACATCATCAAACCATCCCACATCATCAAACCATCCCACACAATGAAACCATCCCACATAATTAATCCATCCCGCATAATCAAACCATCCCACATAATCAAACCATCCCGCATAATCAAACCATCCCACACAATCAAACCATCCCACATAATCAA
>NW_028223640.1:0-6000 GCF_056783735.1 Eptatretus burgeri
GACGTTTAAATAAACCGATTATATCTTCTTTTTGAAGACCAGCATTAAAACCTTGTGAGAGTAGTTGATACTCTGGTTGAAAACTCGACTTTGTGAAAATTATTAAATTATCATAATCTAAAAAGTTGGGAGTGAGGAGCATTTTTAAAAGTAAGCAAGTTTTTCCACATCCACTTGAACCAACTATGAGACATCTTAATGAATTTGGGAGATTTTTATGGTTGTTAAATTTTATCTTATTTTCCCAAATAGGTAAAAAATCATTCATTTATATATTTGAAAAACAGGTTATTTAATTTATTATTGGCTTTTTTAGAAACTCTATATTTTATCCTAAGTTCAGGTTTAATTTCAAGATAATCCATTATTTTATTTATACAATATCTTGTGTTGATATTTCCCTGAAAATTACATCCATGAATAATATACAACAACAATCCTTTGAACATTTCTCTTATACGTTCAGTTTCTTCCCTTGTAAGGAAAGGTGTGTTATCACCCTCATACTTTACATTCATTTCTCTAATCAATCTTGTAAAGTAATTCATTTTTGGTGTAAATCTAAAAGAATTATTTTCCTTTTTATATTTTTTATTATCATTAATTAGAAGATAATCACAGAATATACATTGTTTATAGGCTTTTGACTCTGTGTTTAATCCCCGTCTTTCACACGCAGGACAATTCTCAAATTTGTCATATGGAGAATCAGGAAAGTCTAGCATATTTATAAAGTAAAACTTTACTTAAACTGAAATTCATCTATACTTTCAGTTGTATATTACCATCGATATCGATATACTTTTTTTCATTATCAGATTCAACGACAACATTTTTTATATTAAAGGTAATTTTAAAATTATCGTTAACTACTATTGAACGAAATGTCATTTCACCTGATATATTAACATCCTTTATTTCATCAGGATTTACATCTTTAGGGTTGTTGAAAAAAATACAAATTTCTCCTTGCATATTACAGATGGTCTTATCTTTTCTTTCTAAAGCTTCATCCATAAGGTTTTTGTTCTTTGATACTTTTTCTTGTTTCATTGCTTTTTCTAGTTTTGAATATATTACTAGAAGGAGAGGAGAAACTTTTGTTAGAGATACTTTAATTGATGTTCTTCCAGGTATACTGAAAGCCCTTCCACTGAAGGAAATTGAAGAACTCATATTATTTACCATAATAGTTTTTATCCAATAGTTGTTATATTTATCTTTGTTCAATTTTACATCCTTGACATATTTCTCAGTATCTTTAACAGATGAAGAGATTGATTGAAACTTGTCTTTTGTGTCTTGAAACATTGTATTTATTAAATGAAAAAGTTGGAGGATAAAATGTTTTTAAGCACAGATTCGCCTATAAATTAAACGAAATTTTCATCAAGAAAATTTTAGTTTAAGCAAAGTTTTATTCTATAAATATGGTGAATACAACGTACTGCGATGTTTGTAATCACGAATATAAACATTATAGAAAACACCTCCGAACCAACAAACACACATTTAATCTATTTCATCAAATATCTCCTCTTGAGTTGGAAAGAAAACATTGTGATATCTGTTCAAAGGATGTTTTGAAGAGTAGTTATAATAAACATCTTCAATCACAAAAACACAAGAAAAATGAGTTTAAAGTAAAGGGAGACTATTATATTAAAAACACTGATGGGGCATTTAAAGGGCATATAAAAATAAGGATTTTTCAATTTGGAGAACCCGGTCCATCATCAATAGCTGAATCAATTGAAATAGTGAAACCCGATGTTGAAAAATTTATTAAAAAGACATTAAAAGAAATGAAAACTTTAAAGTTTTATATGGGAGTGAAAATGAATATGAAAAGACAAGATGAAGAACATACTCCTTATATGAGAACAGGTCTTCATTTTATAACATCATTTCAAGATTTTTTGAATAGTGGGGTTTATGAAGAACTATCAAGACAAGAGGAGGATGTTGATAATACAGTGGTAGGAAGTGGATTCAATATTAAAAAAATCATCTTTTTAGATATACACATTCTAAGAACCAAACCTCTTAAAGCTTCTTCTTATATTGAATTACCAAAAGAAATAAAACGAAAGAAGGCAGTTGTTAATATTAAGAACAATGATAATAAATGTTTTCTCTGGTCTGTTCTTGCTCACTTTCATCCACCAAAATGTAATTCAGAAAGAGTAAAACAATATATGAAATATGAGAATACCTTGGACATTAAAGATTTTAAATTCCCAATGCCACTAACAGATATTCCTAAATTTGAGAAAAAGAATAATCTTTCTATTAATGTATATGGATTAACGGATACAAACAAAGTTCAAATATTAAAAATTTCAAACAACTATAAAAATGAAGAAACACACATTGACCTTTTATATTTTAGTGTTGGAAAGAATTCACATTACACATACATCAATAATTTATCAAGATTAATCTCTTCTCAGGTATTCAGAACAGCAAACAAAATATATCCTTGTAAGCGATGTCTTAATTCATTTCATACAAAAGAACGATTAGAACAACATTCAAAATATTGTAGTAATCATAAATCAGCTGTAATTACAATGCCTAAACCTGGTGAAAAGATTTATTTTGAAGATTATAATAAATCTATCATGCACCCATTTGTGATATACGCTGATTTTGAATGTATCCTTAAAAAGATAAATACTGCTTCTCCTAATCCAAAAGAACCATATACAAATAAATATCAAAAACATATTCCTTGTGGTTTCTGTTATTATATCAAATCATCTGTTGGAGAAAAGTATAACAAACTTGAACATTATCGTGGAAAAAATGCTTCACAAGAGTTTGTAAAACGATTAGAAAAGGATTGTATAAGACTCACTAAATTAATGAAAGAAACAAATGAACCGATGAAATTAACCAAAGAAGAAAAATTAGAATTTAGAATGAACAATATCTGTCATATTTGTGAGGGGGAAATTAAGGAGTCTAAAGTTAGAGACCATTGTCATCTTACTGGTAAATATAGAGGTCCCGCTCATTCCTGTTGTAATCTTAATTATAAATTACCTTCTTTTATTCCAGTCTTTCTTCACAACAGCGCCAACTATGATACACATCTATTTATAAATGAACTTTCAAAAACACCAGGGAATATTTCTGCCATAACAAACACAAGTCAAAAGTATATTTCATTTTCAAAAATGATATTCACAAAACCTTTAACTCGTATTAGGTTTCTAGATTCTTACAAGTTTATGGGAACACCACTAGCCTACCTCGCATCAAATCTAAGCTCCACGGACTCTTTTCCAAATCTTAATTCATTCTTTCCAAAAGAGGAAATTCTCACTAAAGAGGAAATTCAGATTAAAGAGAGAATTCAAAGTAAAGAGGAAACTCTAATTAATGAAGAAATTCTAACTGAAGATGAAATTCTAATTATAAAGAAAATTCGAACTAAAGAGGAAATTCAGATTAAAGATGAAATTCTGATTAAAGAAGGAATTCTTACGAGAGAGGAAATTCAAACAAGGAATGAAATTCAAAGTAAAGAGAAAATTCTTACAAGTAAGGGAATTTATCCTTATGATTATATGGATTCATTTATGAGATTTAAAGAAACACAACTTCCTTCAAAAGAAAGTTTCTATAATAACCTTTATGAAGAAGAGATAAGTGATAAGGAATATAAACACGCACAAGAAATATGGAAAATATTTAAGATAAAGAACCTTGGAGAATATCATGATTTATATCTAAAAACAGATGTTTTATTGTTAGCTGATGTGTTTGAGGCTTTTAGAACACTCTGTCATAATAAAAATTGTTATGGATTAGACCCTGCCCACTATTTCACAGCTCCTGGTTTAGCTTGGAGTGCAATGTTGAAAATGACAAAACAAGATATAGATTTAATCAGTGATGTTGATATGCTTTTGATGATTGAGAAGTCCAAGAGAGGTGGAATATCACAAGTATGTTCAAAAAGATATGCGAAAGCAAATAATAAATATCTCCCAAATTATGATAGTGAAAAAGATAGTAATTATTTGATGTATTTTGATGCTAATAATTTGTATGGATGGGCAATGTCTCAATCTCTACCTTATGGTAAATTAGAGTGGGTGGAAGAAAAGGATTATGAAAAGGCTTTGATGAATATTGTTATTTCTTCTCAAGAGGAATTGAATGACGAAGAAGAAGGTTATTATTTTGAAGTTGATTTGAGGTACCCGAGTGTTCTTCATAATAAGCATAAAGACCTTCCTTTAGCATGTGAGAAAGAAACCCCAAAGAAAGAATGGTTCAGTGATTATCATAAAAGTTTTAATATTAAAGGCAAATAAACAGAAAAGTTATTAACAACATTCTATGATAAAGAGGGATATGTTTTACATCAGAGAAGCTTAAAACAGTTTTTGAGAGAAGGATTGAGAGTAGCTAAAATTCATAGAGTTTTAAAATTTAAACAAAGTCCTTGGGTGAAAAAGTATATTCAATTCAATACAGATATGAGAGCAAATACAAAAGTAAAATTTGAAGGGGACTTTTATAAATTAATGAATAATGCTGTATTTGGAAAGACTATGGAAAATGTTAGAAACAGGCAAAACATTAGATTCGCAACATCTTGGAAAGAAGCTTCGAGATTGATAAATAAACCAAGTTTTGAGAGAGAAGAGGTTTTTTCAGAGAACTTTTCTGCAATTCATATGAAAAAGGAAAGTATTGTAATGGATAAACCAATTTATATTGGAACAGCAGTTCTTGATTTATCAAAGATATTGATGTATGATTATTTGTATAATGACTTAAAGAAAGAGTATGGTGAAAATGTTTCATTGTTGTATATGGATACTGATAGTTTTATCCTAGATATAAAAACTGATGATGTTTATGAAGATATGAAGAAAAATATTGGAGTATATGATACAAGTAATTTCAGCAAGAAGAGTGAGTTATTTTCCAAAAAGAATGAAAAGGTTATTGGTAAGTTTAAGGATGAGTTGAGTGGAAAAGTAATGAGTGAGTTTATTGGATTGAGAGCAAAGGCATATGCTTATAAGTATGGTGAACAGATTGATAAGAGGTTAAAGGGAATAAAGAAATATGTAATAAAGAAATCAATAACTTTTAGAAATTATTATAATTGTTTGATGAATAAGAAAGAAGAATATAGGAAAATGAATACAATAAGAAGTTATAAACATAACATATATAGTGAAGAAGTAAATAAAAAGGCATTAGGAGCCTTTGATGATAAGAGATTTATTTTAGATAATGGAATAGATTGTGTTCCATATGGATATTGTATGATAGAGTGTATAAAATAGATTATGTTTTAACGATGGGAAGATGGGTTAGGGTTTTTTAAGGGCTACACTTGTGGTTTTTCACAATATATAAATGGTTAAACCAAGTATTAATCAAACTAAAGAGTGGAGAAAATCTCAGTCTTGGTATATAAATGGAAAACATAATGAATGTGAAAAATATCAAATAAGTCTTATTGAAAAAATAACTAAAACAAAGGTAAATAAAACAAATAAGCGAATTAATTTAAAAACTAGTAAGTTAGAGGATGTAAAGAAAAAAATGAATATCCTTGAATGGACTGAAAACTTTGATGGTTATCAATTGAACAATGAAAAAACAATTTACTATAATCTCAAAATGATATGTGGCTCAGGAGGTGGCCAGATGAGAGCATTAAGAGAAGTTTATCATTTCGTAATGGCACAAAAGGGGTATCTTCAAAAATATAAAGATTCAAATGTTTTGTTTGTCAATATTTTAGATGGGGATTATTGTGCAAAGAAAATTAAACTATTGAAGGAATTTGAGAATGAACAAATCTTTATAGGTTCAATGAGTGAGCTGTTCAACCCCCAGGTGTTCAATTCAATGAGGTTCAACCTCCAAGTTAAAAGGGGAGACAAATAAATATACCTTGGGATAAAAAGGGGGTTTATTTTTAAGGAAAAAAAAGGGAATCGCTGAAAATCCCCCATTCATTTA
>NW_028223641.1:0-6000 GCF_056783735.1 Eptatretus burgeri
TTAAATAATGAAAAAATTATAAAGTTAAGAAAAGGTAAGGCTCTTTTAGAAATTCAAAAGAAATTTTATTGGTTTCCGGTTGTAAAAAAAATTATTTTGGATACAGGAATAACAAGAAATCCTGATGAATATATGTATGATATTCTATGGGGTGTAAGCAATTCAAGGATAATAAGGGATGAGGAAGGAGTTGAAGAAGAGAGGGAAGAGGAGGAAAAGGAGAAGAGAGAGAAGGATGAAAAAGAGAAGAAAGAGAAGGAGGAAAAAGAGAAGAGAGAGAGGGAGGAGAGGGAGAAGAGAGAGAAGGAGGAAAGAGAGAAGAGAGAGGGATGAAAGGGAGAAGAGAGAGAAGAGAGAGAGAGGGAGGAAAGAGAGAAGAGAGAGAGGGAGGAGAGGGAGGAAAGAGAGAGAATGAATAAATATCAAAATATGGAAACCAGTGAGATTAAAAAAAGATTGGTGGTATTACAGAAAATAACTCAACCCACCGAGTAGGAAAACAAAGAATTGACAAGTCTATTTGAAATATTTTCTTCAAGACTATTGACATCGACAAGCTATTCATTTTAATGCAAGTTTTTCATTTTTATTTTTTTTCTTAAATAAATGGAGGAGAGAGTGAAGGCATTTCTAAGGATTCTTTATGTTTTAAAAATTAAGATTCAAATGTGCATGTTGGAAACTAAAAAGGTTTTTGCACTCTGCAGGAATTTTTCACATAAATAAATGAGTTATTGTCTCAAATGTAAAAAGAAAACTAATACTAAAAATATTTCATATATTAAAAGTAAAAATAACAGGGTTATACAAAAAGGTATATGTTTGGTGTGTGGTTCAAAAAAAAATCAATTTATCTCCAAACACAGACGAGGAGGAGATATACAAAAGTTTTTATCAGGAAGTAAATTTACAACTACTGGAATACCAGGGGAATTACATCTTCCAGGGTATTCTTTCTGTGGTCCAGGCACAAACTTGGACAAAAGATTAGATGAGGTAGACAATCCTAAATCCTGGAGTGAACCCATCAATAGAGTTGATGCAGTGTGCATGAGACACGATATTGATTATGGGAATACCACAACGTTGGAAGAAAAGCATGAAGCCGATAGAGAAATGTTGTATAATTTGTCTCTGATACAAAATCCAACCTTGAGAGAAAATGTTGATCGGTTCATTGTGAAGAAGATGATCAGTGCTAAATTGAAACTTGGTCTTGGAAATTCAAAAAACTTATAGGCTCTCATGATGTTATTAAGACTGAAGAGCAATTAGCTGATGAATTACATAAACCAATATTCACAAAGTTTCAGAGAAGGAAAGTTTATTCCAAGGAAGTTGATTATATCTGGTCTGATGATTTGATTGAACTTAATAATGATAAGGGGTACAAGTATGCTTTAACCGTTATTGATTTGAGGAGTAGATATGCGTGGGTTGTGCCATTAAAAAACAAAACAGGTAATACTCTTATGTTAGCCTTTCAACAGATATTTAATAAAAGTAAGAGAAAACCTAAAAAATTGTGGACTGATGAGGGTAGAGAGTTTTATAACAAGACATTTATGAATTTTCTAAAAAATAACAGTATTACATTATACAGTACCTTTAATGAAGGGAAGGCAGTTGTTGTTGAACGTTTTAATCGTACCTTAAAAGAGAGACTATATGAAAAATTCACACAACTCGGTTCACAACAATGATCATCTTTTATTCAGGATATTGTGGATAAGTATAATGACACGATTCACACGTCAACAAATATGAAACCATCAGAAACATTTATAAAATTAAAATATGAAAAAGAGATTAATGTCAGAAAACCTAAGTTCAAAGTTGGTGATATCGTAAGAATATACAGGTGGAAATCTCATTTTGAAAAAGGTTACATTAAAAGATGGACCAACGAGCTTTTTAAAATTGTTGATGTAATAGATACGGTTCCTTGGACTTATAAGATATATGATTTGGAAGGGGAAGAGATTTTAGGTTCATTTTATTCACAAGAATTACAAAAGACAAAGATAAATTGAATTTTTTTTGACTCCGCCCCTTTTTGACTCCACCCACATAAACCCCACCCCACACAAGCTCCACACAAACCCCACCCCCACACAAACCCCACCACACACAAACCCCACCCCCACACAAACCCCACCACACACAAACCCCACCACACACAAACCCCCCACAAGCTCCACACAAGCTCCACACAAGCTCCACACAAGCTCCACCCATAATTCATCATATTCACATAATTAGTGATTAGTTAATTAGTTCGCCACACACAACATGTTTATTTAATTAAAAAATTATCCACCCATCCACACAAGCTCCACTCATCCACCCATCCACCCATCCATTTATCCACACAAACCTCATCCACATAAGCCTCATCCACATTCACCCCTCCCACATAAGCTCCACCGAAGCTCCGCCCACATAAACCCTGTCCACATAAACCCTGCCCACATAAACCCTGTCCACATAAACGCCCTCCCACACACGCCCCTCCCACCGAAGCCCCGCCCACCGAAGCCCCGCCCACACAAGCCCCACCCACACAAGCCCCATCCACACAAGCCCCACCCACACACACCCCACCCACACAAGCCCCACCCACACACACCCCGCCCACACAAGCCTCACCGAAGCCCCGCCCACATAAACCCCACCCAGACAAGCCCCTCCCACACAAGCCCCACCCCCTCATCCCCCTGTGCGCCCCCACCTTTGACCCACCACCTCCCTCATCCCACCACCACCCTTCCCCACACACACACATGGGGAGGGGAGGGGTGGGATGAGGGGTGATGGGTCGTTGGGGGAGCGCACCTACCCCCCCCCACCCCCACCCCCCAACCCCTCCCTTTCCTTCATGTCTTAATCCTTTTTTTTTAATTTAAAATAAAGTAATTGTAAACAAAACAAATATAATTAATCAAAATTGCAAATATTAAATATTCATTTGCGAGAATGTATAATCTTTCCCAGCAATCTTCTTCAGATGTCTTGTGATTTCGAAACTCAGACACCATATTCTGTTTTGAAACAAAAAGTGGATAATAATTAGGTTTTATAAAGATAATTACATGGTAATATGAGTCAGCCTGTTGTTGGTTCTAAGTTCAAGCCTCGTTGACCACTGAAATAACACACCAGGAGGCCGACTCAGCCTGTCATCCTTCCAAGGCCAATAAAATGAATTCCAGTGTACTGGCAAAACCGCGTCCATACTAATGATGCAACCAACATAAGACGACATTCTAAAGAGAGAGTGATATTAATAAAAAATAACTAAATAATAATTCAGAAACATTTACCTCCAGAAAATCATGTGTTGTACAAGATTGCTTCAACAGCTGATGTTGTGTGATAGTGCTGAAAAAAAAATAAAATAATAAGTCAAGGGTATAGATAGAGAGACAGACAGAGAGAGGTAGGTAGAAAGACAGACAGAGAGAGATACAGACAGGGAAAGCGACACACGCACACACACACACACACACACACACACACACACACACACACACACACACACACACATATATATATATATATATATATATATATATATATATATATATATATATATATATATATACACATACAGACACACATATATATATATATATATATATATATATATATATATATATATATATATATATATATATATATATATATATATATATATATATACACACACACACACACACACACACACACACACACACACACACACACACACACACACACACACACACACACACACGTGTCTCACCATTGGTTTAATTCATTCGAGATCAGAGGCCGTGATAAGACTTCGCACCAGTCATTATAAATGTTTTTCAATTCTCTTCTAAAATCATTGACCTCTTCAATAAGAGCATTAATTTCATGCACCTCATCGTGATATGTAAACTCCACTTCTTCCAACGACCTGTCAGGAAAATTTTTTTTTTTTCGCATTATCACGATTTAATTTATAATCAATTGCTTCATCGTTCAAAGAGAAAACCATACACAAACTTACCAACTTTGTAGTGAGCTGTTGTCTTCATCGGAAGAGAGTGATTCCATGTCTCAGTTGTAAAAATGAAAATCCCGTCTGGCGGAAACTTTGTCTGGCGAATCACTTATAAAGCAACGATGAGGAGATTGTTTAAGCATTGGGTGCGGCCACAGGAAATGACGGTTCGGGCGAGGCAGCTTGGAAAATAACTGGGCGATTATATGAATCATTTTCAAAACATACTGAAAATGCCCTAAAATGGTTTTGATTAAACATGTTTTCAGTTCGTGTTCCGAGATAAAATATAAACACGAGACCTTGTCTCACAGAATAGTTCCTGTTTTTCTTTTCACAGCACGACCGTGTCAGAAAAAACACTTCCTCATTTTCACGGCATGAACTGAAAACATTTGAAACAAAACTTTTTTTTATGGCGTGGTTTATACACAAAAATGATTTGCAACTCGGGCGGTGGCCAGATGAGATCATTAAGAGAAGTTTATCATTTCGTAATGGCACAAAAGGGGTATCTTAAAAAATATAAAGATTCAAATGTTTTGTTTTTCAATATTTTAGATGGGGATTATTGTGCAAAGAAAATTAAACTATTGAAGGAATTTGAGAATAAACAAATCTTTATAGGTTCAATGAGTGAGCTGTTCAACCCCCAGGTGTTCAATTCAATGAGGTTCAACCTCCAAGTTAAAAGGGGAGACAAATAAATATACCTTGGGATAAAAAGGGGGTTTATTTTTAGGGAAAAAAAAGGGAATCGCTGAAAATCCCCATTCATTTACATGGGGAAAAGTGAGCCAGAACCAGTATATCCACCCTACTTACATACGTAGAAAGTCGAGGCTTGTGGAAGAGATAGATCACAGAACAGAAAAGAGTGCAAAATGGATAAGCACACACACACCAACAGTCCAGTATGAGAGAAAAGGTTAATGAACAAAGACAAGTGAAAACACAGTCGATCACTTCCCCTCCAGCTCTGGGTCTCAACACCACAGAGTGGATTAACTCGTCTGGGGATGAAATATGTATATATGGTAGTGCTTCATGGTGGCAGAGTTTTCTTCTTCTTTAGTATTTTGTCAGTCCTGTGGATGTTGATTTTTCCTTGTGGGTGAATGAAATTAACCTGCTTAAAAACAGTAAATTGCAGATGTAGAAAAATGTTATTTTTTTAACATACTCTTTTTCTATATACCCATTTCTGTGCAATGGATGCAGGTCAGCATTGCCCAATAAGGTTGATTTTGCAGCTGAAGTATTTGCCTGCTCACTATAATGTACACAAGAGAGCAAATGACATCTTGTCGACTGAAGCCATGTTGTGTTGCCTCATTCCAAGGTCCGATGCAGCCATTTGAACCTGCTTCAGAGTGAGAGCAGCTGATGATACCATGCTCAAACTTCATGAATATTGATTGTGTTACATTTTCACAAATTACACAGCAAAAGTGCAGATCATTATTTGACAAGTATTGCCTTCAAAGTTGCACTGTGTCACTTGCAGCCAAGCTGAGCATGCACAGCACTTTAAACCTAGCTTCCGTCAGCAGATTATATCATGAATGACGCGGTAGTATTCTCCATGTCGGGGTGGCATGGGGAAAAAATGGTCGCCCATTCAAATGTGTACAAAATGATGTGCTTAAAAACGACTATAGAGTGAACATAAGCATTTAAAAGACACCTTTTATTCTGGAACTTTTTCAAGACGAACAAATGATGTATTCTGGAATGTTCGGCGATTGACGTCACCAGGGCGGTGGAGCGTGCGCATGCGCAATGAAGCACTTTGGTTATGGCTTCCCCACATCTGAGTTGTGCACATATTTCCTCAACGTAGAAGACAGAAATACTCGGCATAAGATTGAAAAACACACCAAAATACATCGTTAAGCCTAAAGTACCAGATGGAGCGATCACAAAATCGGGGTTTTGTTCATCCTCAAAATGTTGAGGAATAGCTGAAG
>NW_028223642.1:0-6000 GCF_056783735.1 Eptatretus burgeri
ATACATATATATATACATATATACATATATATATATATATATATATATACATATACATATACATATACATATATATATATATATATATATATATATATATATATATATATATATATATATATATATATATATATATATATATATATATATATATATATATATATATATATATATATATAAATGTAAATGTGTGTGTGTGTGTGTGTGTGTGTGTGTGTGTGTCTTTCCCTGTCTGTTTGTCTCTCTCTATCTCTCCCTGTCTGTCTCTTTGTACCTCTCTCTGTCTGTCTCTCCATCTATACCCTTGACTCATTATTTTTTTTTTTTCAGCTCGATCACACAACATCAGCTGTTGAAGCAATCTGGTACAACACATGATTTTCTGGAGGTAAATGTTTCTGAATTATTATTTAGTTATTCTTTTATTAATATCACTCTCTCTTTGGAATGTCGTCTTATGCTGGTTGCATCATTAGTTTGGACGCGGTTTTACCAGCACACTGGAATTCATTTTATTGGCCTTGGAAGGATGACAGGCTGAGTCGGCCTCCTGGTGTGTTAATTCAGTGGTCAACGAGGCTTGAACTTAGAACCAACACCAGGCTTACTCATATTACCATGTAATTATCTTTATAAAACCTAATTATTATCCACTTTTTGTTTCAAAACAGAATATGGTGTCTGAGTTTCGAAATCACAAGACATCTGAAGAAGATTGCTGGGAAAGATTATACATTCTCGCAAATGAATATTTAATATTTTCAATTTTGATTAATTATATTTGTTTTGTTTACAATTACTTGATTTTGAATTTCACAAAAAGGATCAAGACATGAATGAGAGGGAGGGGGGGTCGGGGGGGGGGGGGTAGGTGCGCTCCACCAATGACCCATCACCCCCTCATCCCACCCCTCCCCTCCCCATGTGTGTGTGTGGGGAAGGGTGGGGTGGGATGAGGGAGGTGGTGGGTCAAAGGTGGGGGCGCACAGGGGGATGAGGGGGTGGGATGAGGGGTGGGGCTTGTGTGGGCGGGGCTTGTGTGGGTGGGGTTTATGTGGGCGGGGCTTCGGTGTGGGCGGGGCATGTGTGGGCGGGGCTTGTGGGAGGGCGTTTATGTGGGTGGGGCTGGGGTGGGCGGGGCTTCGTGGGGTTTATGTGGGTGGGCTTCGGTGGGGTTTGTGTGGGCAGGGTTTATGTGGGTGGAGCTTGTGTGGGAGGGGTTTATGTGGGCAGGGTTTATGTGGGCAGGGTTTATGTGGGCGGGGCTTCGGTGGGGCTTATGTGGGAGGGGTGAATGTGGATGAGGCTTATGTGGATGAGGTTTGTGTGGTTAAATGGATGGGTGGATGGGTGGATGAGTGGAGCTTGTGTGGATGGGTGGATAATTTTTTAATTAAATAAACATGTTGTGTGTGGGGAACTAATTAACTAATCACTAATTATGTGAATATGATGAATATGGGTGGAGCTTGTGTGGGGTTTGTGTGTCTGGAGCTTGTGTGGGGTGGAGTTTTTGTGTGGAGCTTGTGGGGGGTTTGTGTGTGTTGGGGTTTGTGTGGAGCTTGTGTGGGGTGGGGTTTATGTGGGTGGGTTTTGTGTGGGCGGAGTCAAAAAGGGGCGGAGTCAAAAAATTTCAATTTATCTTTGTCTTTTGTAATTCCTGTGAATAAAATGAACCTAAAATCTCTTCCCCTTCCAAATCATATATCTTATAACTCCAAGGAACCGTATCTATTACATCAACAATTTTAAAAAGTTCGTTCGTCCATCGTTTAATATAACCCTTTTCAAAATGAGATTTCCACCTATATATTCTTACGATATCACCAACTTTGAACTTAGGTTTTCTGACATTAATCTCTTTTTCATATTTTAATTTTGTAAATGTTTCTGATGGTTTCATATTTGTTGACGTGTGAATCGTGTCATTATACTTATCCACAATATCCTGAATAAAAGATGGCCATTGTTGTGAACCGAGTTGTGTGAATTTTTTATATAATCTCTCTTTTAAGGTACGATTAAAACGTTCAACAACAACTGCCTTCCCTTCATTAAAGGTACTGTATAATGTAATACTGTTATTTTTTAGAAAATTCATAAATGTCTTGTTATAAAACTCTCTACCATCATCAGTCCACAATTTTTTAGGTTTTCTCTTACTTTTATTAAATATCTGTTGAAAGGCTAACATAAGAGTATTACCTGTTTTGTTTTTTAATGGTACAACCCATGCGTATCTACTCCTCAAATCAATAACGGTTAAAGCATACTTGTACCCCTTATCATTATTGAGTTCAATCAAATCAGCAGACCAGATATAATCTACTTCCTTGGAATAAACTTTCCTTCTCTGAAACTTTGTGAATATTGGTTTATGTAATTCATCAGCTAATTGCTCTTCAGTCTTAATGACATCATTAGAGCCTATAAGTTTTTTGAATTTCCAAGTCCAAGTTTCAATTTAGCACTGATCATCTTCTTCACAATGAACCGATCAACTTTTTCTCTCAAGGTTGGATTTTGTATCAGAGACAAATTATACAACATTCCTCTATCGGCTTCATGCTTTTCTTCCAACGTTGTGGTATTCCCATAATCAATATCGTGTCTCATGCACACTTCATCAACTCTATTGATGGGTTTACTCCATGATTTAGGATTGTCTGCCTCATCTAATCTTTTATCCAAGTTTGTGCCTGGACCACAGAAAGAATACCCTGGAAGATGTAATTCCCCTGGTATTCCAGTAGTTGTAAATTTACTTCCTGATAAAAACTTTTGTATATCTCCTCCTAGTTTGTGTTTGGAGATAAATTGATTTTTTTTTGAACCACACACCTGAACATATACCTTTTTGTATAACCCTGTTATTTTTACTTTTAATATATGAAATATTTTTAGGATTAGTTTTCTTTTTACATTTGAGACAATAACTCATTTATTTATGTGAAAAATTCCTGCAGAGTGCAAAAACCTTTTTAGTTTCCAACATGCACATTTGAATCTTAATTTTTAAAACATAAAGAATCCTTAGAAATGCCTTCACTCTCTCCTTCATTTATTCAAGAAAAAAAATAAAAATGAAAAACTTGAATTAAAATGAATATCTTGTCGATGTCAATAGTCTTGTAGAAAATATTTCAAATAGACTTGTCAATTCTTTGTTTTCCTCCTCGGTGGGTTGAGTTATTTTCTGTAATACCACCAATCTTTTTTTAATCTCACTGGTTTCCATATTTTGATATTTATTTTGTCTCGCTCTTTCCTCCCTCTCCTTCTCTCTCTCCTCCCTCTCCTTCTCTCTCTTCTCCCTCTCCTCCTTCTCTCTCTTCTCTTTTTCCTCCTTCTCTTTTTTTCTCCCTCTCCTCCTTCTCTCTCTTCTCCTTTTCTTCCTTCTCTTTCTTCTCCCTCTCCTCCTTCTCTCTCTTCTCCTTTTCCTCCTCTTCCCTCTCTTCTTCAACTCCTTCCTCATCCCTTATTATCCTTGAATCGCTTACACCCCATAGAATATCATACATATATTCATCAGGATTTCTTGTTATTCCTGTATCTAAAATAATTTTTTTTACAACAGGAAACCAATAAAATTTCTTTTGAATTTCTAAAAGAGCCTTACCTTTTCTTAACTTTATAATTTTTTCATTATTTAACATTCTAATTAAATCTAAAGTTGTCGGTTTATCAACATCAGCATAATGCCAATCTTTTATTGAAAATACCTCATTCTTATGTTGTAGAACATATTTATTAAAATAACGAATACCCTTTTCTTGAAGGTATGCTTGGACACAGAAATGATAATTTTCTTGAAGCCTTCTTGCTGTCATTTATGTATTAGAAATATATGTTAGAATAATATTATGGCACGAAACACCTCCCCATCTTCCCATAGTTAAATCATTTTGTATTTCCTTACTTATTATATATAATCCTGTTTTTTCTGTTTTCATGATATAAACAAGGGCAAAACCATTATTATATTTACCCTTATTAAATTCTTTTATTTGTTGTTTACTAATCGTGGCCCCACAAAACTCATTCTCTATACCAAGTGGATAATATTCTTCCTTACGAGACTGATTTAATTGTTCCAGGTCTTCGAGGTTAATTTTAAATGACCAATTATACCCTAAATCATTCATATCATACCCCCATTGTTCTATTCTCAAACAAACGATACGCCCTTCTTTATAAAAATTTATTTTAATTCGAACTGTGAATTCTGTATGACCTGGAGATAATATCAACACTTCTGTATCTTTGGAATACACGGCCGTTTTATTTAAAGATATATATTGTGATAAATCGCTGAATCTCACCAAGTCATTCGCGTCAGTCAGGCTTGGATAATTTTTTAATTTATAAGCATTTTTCATGTTAATATTTTTGGTTATATTATATTTATGTCGTTCAGCCTGTGCCTTTGTGTAATAATTTGATAAATCAATATCCAGTTCTTGAGATACTCCAAAGATAGAACCATCTTTACCAACATGTCATTTATATTAGATTAAAAATAATATCATAAAATTTTTTATTTTTGTTGAGTTGAAATAACACATATAGACATAATTGACCACAACACTTGGAATTTAATTCTTGGACTTGAAATGTTTGATAAACACCATTCTGTAAGAATTTTATAACTTCAACAGGTGGTGGAAGACCAAAACTATCAAAATAATATTTGTCTTGACTCTTAAAAATACAAACCCAATGAGAACCGTTCCCATTATTATCTTCTAAGTTCATAATAATATTCTTTGTATGTTTCGGCACATTTGTTAATTCATCTCTCATACAAATAACCACATGGTGAATTTTTAATTTCTTACAATATTTGACAAGTTGTAAATTTGATGTTGTATTCTTTCCAAATTCTTTAAACCACTCATCAATGCTCATTTATTTATTAGAAAGATATAATCCATTACCTCTTTTCGTTAATTTTACACCTGCTTGTGCTATAGAAGAAAGCATATCTCCAACTAACAATCTCGCTTTATCAGGCAGACCTTCAAGTTTTTCAGAAAAATCTACAATTACACCACTTCCACTAATTTGTTTCTCCAACTCTTTGTTATGTCTTTCCAATTCTTTTTGAGCCTGGAGTTGAGCCTTCCTTTCGTTGGCAGTTTTCACCGCTGTTGAAATACCACCCGTCAATGCTCCAACCGCACTTAAACCAGCAAATAAAGGAATTAGAAATGGGAGAAATCCTCCACTCGTCTCTCTTATTGAATATTTTTTCAACATTGGTTTTGTCATTTTAATTTTAAGTGAGCCAGTGTCATTCAAGATTTTAACCTGTTCTCTTGTGAGCAAAACATCAATTCTTACTGCTCCTTTTCTCTGAATTGTATTAACGTTAATCGTACAAGGCTTTTGATTTTGAACACAAGATGATAGTTTATGAAGATTGATTTGATTAACATATACCCCAGTTGGTACTTTGCCACTCATTTATTTAACAAAAAATTATGTGAGACTAATCATCACACCATTATCTGTATTGATCTGTAATTCTGTTTCTTCCAAAAGCAAACAATATGTATCAACTTCTTCACTCTCTCCTCTTTCAATGTATAGGGAAGTATCCACTCGATTAGACTTTATAGTTTCCTTTTGAGCGCTCAGGTCAAATGCATAGATTGTATGCAAACTTTTAAATGCTGTCATATCCAAAATAGGTTCTTTATTTCCATTACTTTCACACACCTTTTGGTAAGACTTGTATGCTTCAGCAAAATCATTTTTTTCCCAATTAATTTCCAATCTATCTCGTGGATAAAATGTTCCATCTAAAGAAACGCGAAGTTGTTTCACCTTAGCATTATCACTCAATGCATTATTCTTATCAGTCGCAGTATCACCATCTGGCTTTTTAAAAATGATCCACAGATATCATGGCTTTCCTTCCAGAACACCCAAATTCCACGTGTAAGTAGTTTGGTTGAGTTTAACGTGTTGACATTTTCTTTTGAGGTATGATACACT
>NW_028223643.1:0-6000 GCF_056783735.1 Eptatretus burgeri
CTGGAAAATGTTTGATCGTGTTTGTTTGTGTATTGGAACAAAATAAGTTGAGGCAGTTGATTATGTATCTACTACAGCTGAAATTTATACTCCATTTGTTTAGTGATAGAATGGGTTAGGGTGCTGTTGAAGATTATATTCCTCGTATGGCAATGGGAACAAATTCAGACTCTGGTTATAGTCAAAGAAAGGCAATGTATGACGATGATACAAAAGCAAAAAATCGTTTTACCATGGTAGTTCCACTTAGCGGTATATTTGGATTTTGTGATTACGATAAAGTTCGTAATGAGGTGTCGTCCACCAGACGGCGGTCTCCTTGGGTTAACCTGAGGCGGTCCCTTCGGGTGGGTGCCTGGAATGTCCTATCCCTAAGAGAGGATGATCACCTGTCTCTGTTATCATCTGAGCTCAAGCGTTTGGACATCGGGATTGCAGCTCTCTCTGAGGTTAGGAGACTGGATTGCGGCGAGATAATGGTGGGTGGTTACACCTACTATTGGTCTGGTCGCTCTGATGGTTACCATACCCAAGGAGTTGCTGTAGCTGTGTCCAATAAGCTGACCCCAATGATAATTGAGGTAACACCGGTCAACGAGCATATTATGAGATTAAGGATTCGTCACTCCTTAGGTGTCATTTCCCTGGTCTCTGTTTATGCTCCGACTGAGGTGAGTGATCTCACCGTGAAGGATGCATTCTACGCCACACTCGAGTCTGTGGTTGATCAGTGCCCCAGACGAGATACACTTCTAGTCTTGGGGGATTTCAATGCATCGACTGGAACTGATAGGGACGGTTATGAGGTGTGTGTTGGTCCCCATGGGTCAGGAACTATGAACCAGAATGGCACTAAGTTCCTTGACTTTGCAAGAAGTCATGGACTTAGGGTGGCTGGTTCATGGTTTCAGCGCCCACAAGCTCATCGCTGGACTTGGTATTCCAACGCTGGCGGTGTGGCAAAGGATATTGACCATGTCCTCATTGACGGTCATTGGAGGATGATCCAGAACTGCAGGGTCTACCGGAGTGCTCAGTTCCTCAATACTGACCACAGGCTTGTTGTAGCAACTCTAAAGCTGCACCTTAAATCCTGGAGAATGGTACCATCCCAGCCGAGGCTGGATGTTGCCAAGCTCAGGGATGAGAGAGTAGCTGAGGAGTTTGCGAACAGGCTGAGTGGACACTTGGGGGGTCTGGGTGCTTTGGGGGGTCCTGAAGAGTTGTGGAGCGCCTTCAAGACCACCGTCCTTGATGTTGCCGGTGGATGCCTTGGAGCTCACCACAGGGCAAAGAAGAATTTTGTCTCTCAAGGGACACTGGATATCATTGACCAGAGTCGCAGGGCCAGGCTGAATGGCAGAGCTGAGCTGTTCAGGGAGCTGAGGCGTAAAACTGTAGGTGCACTGAGGGTGGACAAGGAGGCCTATGTGCGAGGAATCTGTGAGAGGGTAGAGCATCACCTGTGGACAGGTGATTCTCGTCCCGCTTACAGGGGAATTCGCGCATTACGTTCATCCAAGCCCATCCCTCGGAGCACTGCAGTTCGAGCAGAGAGTGGTAGGCTCTTGACAGAGGAGTCTGAAGTGAAGGCCCGCTGGGCCGGTTACTTTGAGCGGTTGTACCGGGCTGATCCCCCAACTGTCGAGTTGGACGTCAAGGGTGTTACAATCCCTGTTGCTGACCCTCGAATCAACTGTGGTCCACCTACGCTTGTGGAAACACGGGCTGCGGTGAACCAGTTGAAACGGGGCAAAGCTCCAGGGATCTGTGGCATCCATGCCGAACTTCTCAAGGCTGGTGGAAATGCTGCACTCGTGTCGTTGCATGCAGTTTTGTGCTCTGCCTGGAACACAGGCATCATCCCAACTGACTGGAAGAGGGGCCTTGTTGTCCCTCTCTGGAAAGGGAAGGGTGATCGCCAAGACTGCAACAACTACCGAGGGGTGACGCTGCTCTCAGTGCCGGGCAAGGTCTTTGCTCGGATAATTCTCGATAGGGTTCGCCACCATCTGCTTGAGCACCAGCGTCCAGAGCAGTCAGGCTTTACACCAAAGAGGTCAACGATTGACCGTATCCTCGCACTTCGTGTCCTCACCGAACGCAGACGAGTTTCGGCAGGGGCTGCTTGCAGCCTATGTTGATCTCTGTAAAGCGTTCGATTCAGTGAATCGGGATGTCCTCTGGAGGATTCTTGGTCTTCGTGGGGTGCCACCAAAACTGATCGATCTGATGTCTGAACTCTACTCTGGTACTGAGAGTGCTGTGGTAGTGTGGTGGTACCATCTCTGACTTATTTCCAGTTGTTACTGGAGTTCGTCAGGGATGTGTACTTGCCCCCACACTTTTCAGCACTTGTATGGACTGGATTCTAGGGAGGATGTCGGAGAGATCAAGTTGCGGTGCGTCATTTGGGAATGTCAAGATCTCGGACCTTGACTTTGCAGATGATGCAGTCATCTTTGCGGAGACTTTAGACATCCTCTTGGGGGCCCTCGAGGTGCTGAATGAGGAGTCGGAGCCGTTGGGATTACGGGTTTCTTGGGTCAAAACTAAGATCCAGGCTTTCGGTGACATCTTGGATGCTGCTGTCCTGTCTGTGTCTGTTTGTGGTGAGGATGTTGAGGTCGTGGAGAGATTCACTTACCTTGGCAGTGATATTCATGTCTCTGCTGGCTGCGAGTCAGAGGTCAATAGACGTCTGGGTCGGGCCTGGGGAGTCATGGATTCACTGGATCATGGGGTGTAGCGCTGCCGGTACCTGTGCGGGAGGACGAAAGTCCGAGTCTTCAGGTCCTTGGTACTTCCAGTCTTGCTCTATGGGTGCGAGACTTGGACTCTGACCAAGGATCTGAGACGGAGACTTAATTCCTTTGGTACCAGGTCTCTTCGGAGAATCCTTGGCTATCGCTGGTCAGATTTTGTGTCCAACGAGCAGTTGCTGAGAGAGACTCGGATGAGATTTGTTACCTGCATAGTCCGTGAGCGTCAGTTGCGGCTGTATGGACATGTGGCTCGTTTTCCTGACTCTGATCCTGCTCACCAGATTCTCTCAGCGAGGGAGTCTCATGAGTGGAGGAGGCCAGTGGGTCGACCACGTGCCTCATGGTTGCAACAGGTTGACCATCATCTCAAGGAGATGGGGATGGGCCTGGCATCTGCCTGGGGGATGGCCAGACGGAGGCCCCTGGAGTACCGGCGGAAAGTGGACGCAGCGACGTGCTGTTCTGGCACATGCTCCCATACCTGACAGTAGGGTAAGAATACTGATTCTGGCTCACTTTTCCCCATGTAAATGAATGGGGGATTTTCAGCGATTCCCTTTTTTTTCCCTAAAAATAAACCCCCTTTTTATCCCAAGGTATATTTATTTGTCTCCCCTTTTAACTTGGTGGTTGAACCTCATTGAATTGAACACCTGGGGGTTGAACAGCTCACTCATTGAACCTATAAAGATTTGTTCATTCTCAAATTCCTTCAATAGTTTAATTTTCTTTGCACAATAATCCCCATCTAAAATATTGACAAACAAAACATTTGAATCTTTATATTTTTTAAGATACCCCTTTTGTGCCATTACGAAATGATAAACTTCTCTTAATGCTCTCATCTGGCCACCTCCTGAGCCACAGGTTATTTTTTGTTAAGCCCCGCCCACTTTTCTTTAAGCCCCGCCCACTTTGCTAAGCTCCGCCCACTTTTCATGAGGTATTTTTCTAAGCCACGCCCACTTTTCCTAAGCCCCACCCACTTTTGCTAAGCTCCGCCCACTTTTCATAAGGTATTTTTTCTAAGCCACGCCCACTTTTCCTAAGCCCCGCCTACTTTTGCTAAGCCCCGCCCACTCTTACATCATTTCCAGTTCATCTCTGACTCACAAAGAAATCACTAGAAAATTACAGGATGTTATGGTTTTGAAAAATTTCCCAATGAAGGCTTGCCTAGGCTTGCCCAGGGAATTTCCAAAGGAAACCACACCCACCAGTCTTTCTCTATAAAAGCTTCAAACCCAGGCTCCATTTTAAACATTTGTTTTTGCTGGCAATGGTGTGCTGTGTGCTTGTCTGGAACTCTCTGTCTTGTATGGAACTAAACCTTCAAGTTGATGAACTGGATTCAAACCTCTTATCTGTTGAGGTAAGATTTTTATTTTCCTATTTTCAAACTTTGATTGAAGCATACTCATTTAATAATTAAATAACTTAATTAATACATTATTATTTTCTCTCACAGGAAATTGTGTCTGAAATACAAAATGAAAATACTGCTTTTGCTACAACTTGGGGCGAAATTGTTGGCTTGGTTGAAGACCTTATGAGCGACCAAGACCCACAGAACGAGTTCGTCCTTGATGACCCAACCAAAGAGTTATACCTTGGAGACCAGCAAAATCCTGAAAAAGAGTTTTACAGCAATAGTACTCATTGTGAGTTATCAAGACAATACCCACTGAACAAGTTATACGTTGATGAGCCAGAATACAAGTTTTACCTTGGAGACTCACAAATTTTGAAAAAATCAGTAAATGAGTTCTGCCTTGATGGTTTAAATAACTACCTTGGAGACTCAGGAAAAGGGTTCTGCCAAGATGGTTCTAAATATGGGAACTACCTTGGAGACTCACAAATTTTGAAAAAAATCAGTAAATGAGTTCTGCCTTGATGGTTTAAATAACTACCTTGGAGACTCAGGAAAAGGGTTCTGCCAAGATGGTTCTAAATATGGGAACTACCTTGGAGACTCACAAATTTTGAAAAAATCAGTAAATGAGTTCTGCCTTGATGGTTTAAATAACTACCTTGGAGACTTGGAAAGTTGGGGTTATTTTGAAGACTTGAAATGCTACCACTCTTTGGGATTTAAACCTATCAAGAAAGTTCTTACTCCCTCTTTCTATGTCATCAAACCTGAAAGCCTTAAAAGACAGAATTGGAAGAAGAGAAAAAAAAAAAAACGTAAAATATATATATATATATATATATATATATATATATATATATATATATATATATATATATATATATATATATATATATATATATATATATATATATATGTGGAAATCTCATGTTGAAAAAGACTGTGTTGGGTGAGGATTGAGTTGGGGTTGAGATTTTGAATGTGAGGGTTGGGACACACACACACATACACATCAACAAACAAAAGTTAAGCCTTGACTATTCAGTTGAGGATTCTGTGTTTGGGGTTCACAGATGTAAGAACGTCCACCCCTTGACACACATTATATACTGTTATACACCTCGGACTTGGCCCTCGAGTGTCCACAATGGTGTATAGTAGGAGGGAGTGAAGCGCCAACCTATTGCTCCCATTGCACACACACACACACACACACAAACAAAAGTTAAGCCTTGACTATTCAGTTGAGGATTCTGTGTTTGGGGTTCACAGATGTAAGAACGTCCACCCCTTGACACACATTATATACTGTTATACACCTCGGACTTGGCCCTCGAGTGTCCACAAAGGTGTATTATCTGCTTAGTTTTGTCTTTTGTAATTCCTGTGAATAAAATGAACCTAAAATCTCTTCCCCTTCCAAGTCATATATTTTATAAGTCCAAGGAACTGTATCTATTACATCAACAATTTTAAAAAGTTCTTTCGTCCATCGTTCAGTAAAACCCTTTTCAAAATGAGATTTCCACCTATATATTCTTACGATATCACCAACTTTGAACTTAGGTTTTCTGACATTAATCTCTTTTTCATATTTTAATTTTGTAAATGTTTCTGATGGTTTCATATTTGTTGACGTGTGAATCGTGTCATTATACTTATCCACAATATCCTGAATAAAAGATGACCATTGTTGTGAACCGAGTTGTGTGAATTTTTTATATAGTCTCTCTTTTAAGGTACGATTAAAACGTTCAACAACAACTGCCTTCCCTTCATTAAAGGTACTGTATAATGTAATACTGTTATTTTTTAGAAAATTCATAAATGTCTTGTTATAAAACTCTCTACCCTCATCAG
>NW_028223644.1:0-6000 GCF_056783735.1 Eptatretus burgeri
TTTTAAAGGTTTTAAATCAGATAGCTTAAAGGTTTCAATGTTTTAGTCTGACCTGGCAATGTTGTGTGGATCTTTTGTATCATTATTAGACAGGATGATTCTTTTATCATTTATTTTCTGACAGAGAGTGAAAATCAGGGGAAGTAAATCATCATGATGCAGTCAAGACAGCATTCCATTCCATTAATTGGGACCATACTCTGTGTAGGGCATTGGTGCTGCCTAAGCAGTCTCCTTGGCTATTTGACACAATCCTGGATGGGTCGCCACTCCGACACAGTATACCAGCAAGCTGGAACTCATTTTGGTGACCTCGGAAGGATGACAGGCAGTCAACCCCACCTGGTATTAATTCAACAGACAAGTGGGATTTGAACTCCCGATCCTAGGACCCCAAGCCCACCATCCTAACCATTAAACCAACATCAGGCAAAAAGACAGCATAATAAGTCAAAAATTTAAATCATAATGTGAGGATGAATTAAAGAATACAAGTACTATATCTAAGAATCTTTCTTCCAACATTACAGCTATCTCCTTTAAAGCCAAATTAAATAGTTATCTTGTCAATGTTAGGTTTCATGTTTAATTTGCTGAATGATGCAAGTCACACTTACCCTTGAGAATGTGAACCATTCAATTTTGCAAACAAGAGACTCAGAACTTGTTCTTTTTGTTGCCAGGTCAAGTCAGCAATGTCCACCTTCTTCCCAGCAATGTCAGCCCTAAAATGACAAACTGGATAAATGTAACACATTTTCAAATATGAACACAGCATACACCTCTTGTATCCAGGCATGGACAATTTAAAAAAAATCCAGGCTCATATAACTCTTGATCTGAATAAGTTCTACAGCACCAGAATCAGTTTCTGTAAACCTTGGTACGGTTTATCTTACCAGCTATTGGTCTCCATCATGCCATCGTCGACAATGTTGGTGGTGTGACCACTTTTCCAAAATGGACACATATGCTGTGGTTTCAGTTTGCCTGCAAGAGCAACCTGGCCATGCTGGTTACTTGCAGCTTTAGCTGCACGTAGCTTATTGTTGCTGACAATTTCACGTTGCACTTGGTGTAATGCTTCCAATAATACAACGTTCCATATCTCAGCGCTCAGACAGCACTCCTCGTGCGAGACTCCGTATGCGCGCCGCACCCAAGTCACGCAATCGTGACTCCTGCTTCATTTCAACCATCTCCTTGCGGTTTACCTCGTGCTTCGCTTGTAGCTCCTGTCGCAGGGCTTCCAACTTAACTTGGTGATCCTGATCCTGCTCGGATAGCTTACTCTGCAAGGTGTCAATGCAATCGAGCGACCTCTCTGCGCAGCTGTATCACCTCACCAACTTTCTCTTGAACAATCTGGTTCTGCAACTCCTGCATGAAGGGTTTTCATTAAGGAAACTCAGCATTCTGAATGAAATAAAAGTCCAAAACTGGAGCATCATATATACTGAATGATTATACTGAGCAACATTTTTGTTCATTCATAATGATCAGAACTATGAAACCACTGGAATGTCAGGCCAAAAGCTCACAGGTTGTTCAGGGTTACCGAGTTATCATGTCGACCATGAGTCGAATTTTATCATGTCCAAAAGGTGGAATGCTCCCGACGCCACGTCCTTTTAAAATCTATAAAATTAATACTCGAAGAATTTTGTATAAAGAATGGCTTCTCATGAAAAACAGCTCAGACCTCACATGATACATGATTAAATGCTCTTAGTGGATGTTTCCTAAACCTGGACCTATTGTTATCTGCTGGTGGACATAAAATGTAATGTCTTTCAACTGTTCTTTTTGAGTGGAAAATGTCATTCATAACAAATGAGCATTAAATACAAGGGATGCCAGTATACACTTTTGTAAGCGTACTCTTACCAGGTCATATAAACAGGTCAAAAGACAGCATTTTTCGATAGCAAAGCAGCCTCAGAGTTGCACTACCAGAAGAAATTTTGAAACTGCACACAACTCTATGTTTATACGATCCTTCCTGCAGAATGAAGAATCTCATATTTAATAGGAAACATGTATAATAGTTTCAACACCAACAAAAACTGTCTCTGGCCTCATTCCCACCTATCGGCAGTATATTGCTGTACCATCACCACTGCCTGCACTCACTACACTCTCGCCACTGCCTGCATTCGCTACACCGTCAACACTGTTTGCACTCGCTGCACCCTCGCCACTGCCTGCACTTGCTACACCCTCACCACTGCCTACACTTGCTACACCTTCACCACTGCTTGCACTAACTGCATCCTCACCACTGCCTACACTTGCTACACCATCAACACTGTTTGCACTCGCTGCACCCTCGCCACTGTCTGCACTTGCTACACCCTCACCACTGCCTACACTTGCTACACCATCAACACTGTTTGCACTCACTACACCCTCACCACTGCCTGCACTTGCTGCACCCTCAACACTGCCTACACTTGCTACACCGTCAACACTGCTTGCACTCACTACACCTTCACCACTACTTGCACTAACTGCATCCTCACCACTGCCTACACTTGCTACACCATCAACACTGTTTGCACTCGCTACACCCTCGCCACTGTCTGCACTTGCTACATCCTCACCACTGCCTACACTTGCTACACCATCAACACTGTTTGCACTCACTACACCCTCACCACTGCCTGCACTTGCTGCACCCTCAACACTGCCTACACTTGCTACACCGTCAACACTGCTTGCACTCACTACACCTTCACCACTACTTGCACTAACTGCATCCTCACCACTGCCTACACTTGCTACACCATCAACACTGTTTGCACTCGCTACACCCTCACCACTGCCTGCACTTGCTACACCCTCACCACTACCTACACTTGCTACACCGTCAACACTGCTTGCACTCACTACACCTTCACCACTGCTTGCACTAACTGCATCCTCACCACTGCCTACACTTGCTACACCATCAACACTGTTTGCACTCGCTGCACCCTCGCCACTGCCTACACTTGCTACACCTTCACCACTGCTTGCACTTGCTACACCCTCACCACTACCTACACTTGCTACACCGTCAACACTGCTTGCACTCACTACACCTTCACCACTGCTTGCACTAACTGCATCCTCACCACTGCCTACACTTGCTACACCATCAACACTGTTTGCACTCGCTGCACCCTCGCCACTGTCTGCACTTGCTACACCCTCACCACTACCTACACTTGCTACACCATCAACACTGTTTGCACTCACTACACCCTCACCACTGCCTGCACTTGCTGCACCCTCAACACTGCCTACACTTGCTACACCATCAACACTGCTTGCACTCACTACACCTTCACCACTACTTGCACTAACTGCATCCTCACCACTGCCTACACTTGCTACACCATCAACACTGTTTGCACTCGCTACACCCTCACCACTGCCTGCACTTGCTACACCCTCACCACTGCCTACACTTACTACACCGTCAACACTGCTTGCACTCACTACACCTTCACCACTGCTTGCACTAACTGCATCCTCACCACTGCCTACACTTGCTACACCATCAACACTGTTTGCACTCGCTGCACCCTCACCACTGCCTGCACTTGCTACACCCTCACCACTGCCTACACTTGCTACACTTTCACCACTGCTTGCACTAACTGCATCCTCACCACTGCCTACACTTGCTACACCATCAACACTGTTTGCACTCGCTACACCCTCACCACTGCCTGCACTTGCTACACCCTCAACACTGCACTTGCTACACTGTCATCACTGCCTGTACTCGCTGCACCCTCACCACTGCCTGCACTCGCTGCACCATTGCCACTGCCTGCACTCGCTGCACCCTTGCCACTGCCTGCACTCGCTATACCCTCACCACTTCCTGCGCTCTCTACACCCTCACCAGTGCCTGCACTTTCTACACAACCCCACAACTGTTTGCAATCACTACACCCTCAACTGTGCCTGCATTCTCTACACCTACAACATTGCCATTCTCCTTTGCAAACTCATTCCACAAACATAACCAAATTTTCTCTACAAATTATTCACATTCTGATACCTGCTGTAAATTGTCGATCCATTCATTCAACCTCGCAAGAACGATCTTCATGTGAGCTATTTCCTCACACTTCCTACAACAATGACTCTCCTCTGTTTCCACTATCCCTGATATGGCCCACGTTAAACATCTATCACACCGTTTGTAATCTTCTCCCAACCATACCTCCAACTGACTTGACTGACCAACTAAGAAAGACAAACTTGTTCGTCTGAGCCTGATGCTTCCAAATAAAACGAATACAATTACCCACTAATCTGTTACAAACGCAACTGCAACTTTGAGTGACACTAAATAGCTAACACCTGATACAAATTCATGATAACAAATAAGAAAAACAAACAAAAAAGTAAGTACTTAACATGTTCTGCCTTACGAAACTCTGAAATCTGCATGTAAACCCTCAACTGGAAGTCAAATCACAAAAAGTTTTTTTTAAAATTCCATAACACATTCAGCAAAACCACAGTGAAAACAGGTACCCCAAACCAACTGACTTAATGATCCCCCAACAATGGTGAAAACAGCATGATTTATGGATAATAATTCTTATATCATATCCACATTCCTCATCTATTGGTTTCATTATCATAAATAAGTTAACATTCCTTTATATAGGTATGTAAGCACAGGTGCATATTCATGGTTCACAGCAATTATTGAGAAAATTATTCAGAAACTATATCGTTTATCCAAACTGAAAGCATATACGGTATTGGTAAAGTATGAATGTTTAATCAATGACAAGATAAATTAAGGGGTTTGTTGTTTTTTTTTTATTTTTAATCACAAAATAAGGATGTCTATAATGGCACTGTTTCACACCAAAAAACACATTGACTTTGAAATGGGGATGCTGGCAACACATTGTGTGAAATAGGGCTCAATGTCAGTGAATGACGACATCCAATGATGTCACAATTAAATGAATGTCTCAAAAGGTCAATAATGTGTGTAAGCACCATTAGAACAAATGACTGCTGCCATTCTCCTCCTCATCCCCTGAATAATCCAGAGAGGGAATCCAAAGGGAGTCATTGCATTCCTGGTGCAATGCAGTCTCTAACTGTGCCAGAGTCTGTGCAGGAGAGTCCATTTTCGTAATTATATGCCCAAGGATGTCCCAAACATGCTCTATTGGATTTAAATCAGGACTCCTTGTTGGCTAGGGTGATTTTGTGATGGCTTTGTTGCAAAAGAAGTCGTTAACTTGTCGAGAATGATGGGGGTCTGGCATTGTCATGCATGGATACAGGTCTTCTGAGAGAGTAGGTGTTTATCAAAATGTGAACGAAGAACACAATCCAAAACGTTCCAACGGTACTTTTTGCCTGTTTTTCCTTTTTGCCTGCACGGTGACAAGTTTGCAATTGTAACAGGCAGCCCCACATCAAACAGATCTGCCACCAAATGGGATGGAAGCTCCAATGTTCTTCAGTGTATGAGCTGTGCTAGTTCCTGCCAAGCCCAGGTTCTACCATCAGTCCCATGCAGGATAAATGTGCTCTCATCAGACCAATGGATCTTTTAAATCCAGGATGCAAAATTCTCATGTTGATGTGCCAGCACCATGCCAAGCAGGCTGCTTTTTGTTCTGGGGTGAAAAGAGGGCATCATATCGGTCTCCTGCCTTTGTAGCCTGCAGCACGAATCAGATTTTTTTTATTTTGTATACATTGTCGAGGCTCATAAAAGAGCTAACACATAAACATTTAACAAGGGGAGCAGAAGACATGAGGTGTGGGAGAGGGAAGCACAAAACAAGAGAAATTGGGGAACAGAGACACGAGGAGATCTGTGGACAGGAGAGGGATGGAGCTGGGTACATGGGGTAAATAAGATGGACACTACAGGGACTTTCAGGAAGGAAAACAGGGAATTTGAAGGAGGTGAGCTTGGGGTGGATTATCGGGGGTAGAAAACATCAAGATTTTGGATGGGGGAAG
>NW_028223645.1:0-6000 GCF_056783735.1 Eptatretus burgeri
TGGATGACATTTATATTTGGGCGTTGTATAGGTAATAGACTGCTGACTCAATTGCTCCCAAAAATAGCATGCATTACTTCATTTCCTCTGCATGGGTTGGAATTAAAACATACCCTTCTTTCATGATAGAGGACAGGTTGTTCTTCTTCAAATGTACACCAGAGGCCTAAGGCCTGAAGCCTAAGGCCGAAGAGTAGTGATGAGAATGGCAGATGTATGATTTGCTTTTTCTGGTTACAATTGTGGGTGGAATCAGGCCAGTAAGCCAAGCTTTGCCCTGGACGGACAGAGCGTCAGAATTTCTGGCGGAGAATATTACATACCATAATTTTCAGTGTATAAGTCGATGCAGAGTGTAAGTTGAATTGACTCATTTCCCCATTTTTATTTCCTTCGTTCATAGATAAGTCAATTTGGAGTACAAGATGAAGCTAAATCAATTACTGTCATTAGCAAAGCTGTCATTCAGTGAGGAAAATAGAGATGAAATTACATATATATATATATATATATATATATGTATATATATATATATATATATATATATATATATATATGTATATATATATATATATATATATATGTATATATATATATATATATATATATATTGTTGTGGTTACCAAATTCGCAAACCACCATTCAGGTCCCTTAGGTGAGGTATCTCGGTAAGTACATGTGTAGTTAGGCCCAAACCCGTTGTCTAGTGGGAATACATGTCATTTATGCGAGCTGCGACTCTTCAGGATAGCCGTTTTTCTTTTACTATCTTTATTTTGGACCAACCGCCATGATTACCACCACAACCACAACATCAACCACCAACCACAACGCCGCTTCACCACAACCGCCACGACCTTCACGTCACACCTCGCAGCCGTCGCATCGCCACCGTTCTTGCGCCGCCTGTGGGTACCGGTGTTGGACTCGTGCAGGGTGCGCGCCTAACAGCGTGTACAAAATCACGGATTTTGTGCTTCAAAAACGGATCAAAAACGACACACGCCCACTTTTTGCCGTCCAATCGGTGAGCGAGGAGCGATTTGGCCCCGCCTCCAGGACGATCGATATATGCAAATTTGTGGATCAAAAAGCCTTCACGCCCACTTTTTCTCGGGCCAATGGGGAGCGAGGTGAAAGGTCAAAGGGAGGGGGTCAAAGGCGAAGCTACGGGGGGATAAAAGGACCGTGTTCGTCAGTCAGGAGGGTCGGTCGGAGAGTCGAGAAGGGGAGAGTCCAAAGAAGAGTCCAAAGAAGAGTCCAGAGTCGGAGAGTCCCGAGGCGGAGAGGCGGAGAGTAGGAGAGTCGGAAGCAGAGGGTCAAGACTTCGCGGGCGGTGGAGCTGCTCGTCGTGTGCGGAACGGAGGGGACGGAGCTGTGGAAAGGCGGCGACACCAGACGAGGGGGTGCTCGCGTCGTGCAGGAAGCTGCACCCGAGGGAGGCCGACAGCGCGACCTGGCCGAGGTGGAGACGCTCGTCGCACATAATAAAGATCCTCTATACCCCGAGCATCAGCAACCCCCTCCTGTTTCCCCCCGCGCTGAGATAGTGCGACCAAGGGGGCCCCTTTCCCACCCCCTACCAGACACTGTCCGCGAGGTCCGCGGAGTTGGGGCGCCATCGCCGCTCCGCGTCTCATCACCAGACGGGTAGGCGCGACCCGGTCTCGGCCTCAGGCCCGCCTCATCCTTGAGGGTATTTCTTTTCCTTGGTTTTGGGTATGTGTTGTCGGCGCCGTCTGTGAAGTAGAATTGTATAAGTGTTGCCGTGTGCTCGGTAGTCGGTATTAGCTCTGCATTGTGTTTTCGCTTTTATATTTGCTTTTTGTGTAAATGGAATTGTGTTTTTTCTGTGTGCTTTTGGTGGAATTGAATATGTGTGCTTTCCGTTCGTCGCGAATAAATGTGCTTTATTGTTGAACTGTTTCCCGCTTCGCTTCGTCATTTCTCCCATTGAACCCTCATCTTGCTTCACGTAAAGGGTTGGTAGTGGGCTGAGTACGCCCGATAATTAATCGTACCGTCGAGGTCGACGATAACACCGCTCGGTTATTCTGATAGTACGGAACGGGTCGCTTAAGTGGCCCGTGTCCGAAGTCGACCTGCGGCGAGGTGCGATCGCCCGGTCTACCCTCCGCGTGGGTACTCAGGTAGGTCGAATTTGGCGAGCAACCCTATCCCACGCGGGGGCTGATTGGCTCGATCGCGGTGAGACCGAAAGGTCCACCCGTGACTGGTTCCCGGCGTTAGTCCGAGAGGGTCACGACTGGATTGTCCGTCCGGTGGGCGACGTGCCGCGATTCGAGTTACGTGGCCGTCAGCACGCCGGCGGGCGCGAATACCGCAACACTGGTGTCAGGTCGTGCGATACAAACCCATCGCCCTCCTCACGGCACTGGTAACGGAGAACAGGAAAACGGGCTCTCCTGTCTCCGGCTAAATTCACGGGAATCGGTCCAGGAGTGAGAGAAGCGACCCCCGATTCCCTCCAAATTACGAGCGAGCAAATTAACCCTTTAAGAGAAGCAAGATGGCGTCTCAAGGCGAGCGGGAGCCGGGGGTATTAGAAATGGATGTAGAATGTGAAGGATCCATGGTCCAGGATGGAATCCCCGAGCAGGAAATGTTGATTGTGCAGGAACACGGACTCGCCCAACTGAACCCAGGGCCCGAGGTGGGTGCGGCAGCGGCCGCGGTGTATGACACCTCCCCCCCCCTCTCCACCAAGACCCTTCCCCAACCCCTGCCGAAACGGCTCACTCAAGCGCACCCGACGTGGCCCAGCTATGCGCCATGCTGGCGGCAATGACAAATGAAATAAAAAACGAAATGAAAGACATGGGCAAGCAAATGAAGGAAGAAATGAAAGAGCTACGGGGTGAGACGCAGAACATGGGAATGAGCCTGAAAGGAAGCTTGGAAGAACTAAAAAACGAAATGAAAAAGGAAGTCGACACGATACGAGCGGAGGTGACCGGGTTAAAAGAGAAAGTAAAAGGAGTGGGAGTCGCAATGGAAGAAAGTAAACAAGAGAGGGTAAACGAAATAAAGACGGTGGTGGGAAAAATAGACAAAGTAGGAAAAGGATTGGGAGAAGTAAAACAGGGACAAGACCAAATAAAGGAGGAAATCGGGAGGAACACGACGGCGATAGAGGAATTAAAAAGAGAACAAGGGAAAATAAAGGAGGGATTGGGAGCCGTGAAGGAGGACTGTGAGAAAAGACATCGGGAAATGACAGACAAAGTTGAAAACCTGCGAAAGGAGGTAAAAGCGGAGACACAGAAAGGATTAAAGAAGGTGGCGGAAGAATGTAGAAAGAGACATGAGGAGGTAATTAATGAAATGGAGCGGAAAGCCGGAGAAAAGACAGAGGAACTGGGGGAGCAGATAGGAAAAAACTGGGGCGAGACAGAAGAGCAGTTTAGGACAACGAGGGAGGAAATATCCAAGACAAATAAGATGGTGACACAGGTACAAGGGGAGGTGGAGCAAATAAGAGAAAAAGTCGGGGAACTGTCGTTAGGAACGATAGGGGAGGAAATAAATGGGGTAATAAAGGGGAAAATGGAGGAAATGGAGAAGAGACTGACGGATAGGGTGGAGGCCCGGTGTGAGAAGCAGGGTGGCCTCCTTCGGGAACAGGGGGAGAGGATATACTCCCTCGAGGCGGATCGTGCCCAGGTGGGGCCGGTGTCACAGGGCGGAGGAGGAGGCTTGCCCGATGCGGGGGTGAGCATGCCAAGCTTGGGGAGGGTAGAGACCGCGGGGTCTTTTGGCCTAATGGGGGTACCCGGAATGACTGTTCCAGGGGGTGTGCAGAGTGTGAGTCCAATGGCTTGGGAGAATAAGCGGGACGACGCGGGGCACGGACAGACGCAGACAAGGGTGGTGGAGCCCCCGGGCAAATGGCTCGGACCCTGCGGGAGTGAGGCACCATTGGGACTGGGGAGGTACACTCCTCCCGGAGTCCCTAGGGAACGGGAGGAGACCTCGAAAGAACCGAGGGTGCCGCTACCCCCGTACGATGGCAAGACGGACTTGAGGGCATATATGGCCCAGTTCCAGTGTGTTGCCAGAGGAAATGGCTGGAACGAGGTGCAGGGTGTGGCACAACTCACAGCGGCCCTGCGTGGCGTGGCTTTGGAAGTCCTGACCACGGTACCCAGTGAGGGGGCGACCCTGGAGGATCTCCATTCGGCCCTAAAAAACCGATTTGGCATGGACCAGCAGAGCGAGCTTGTTAAAGCTCAGCTCAACGGGCGCAAACGACGTCCCCAGGAATCACTGGGAGAATTGGCACATGACATTCGCCGCTTGGTGGGGATCGCGCACAACAACATGCCGCCGGAGTACCGGGAGGAGATTGCCCTGGACCATTTCCTTCGAGCAATAGGGGGCACCGATGTCGGAGCATTGCTCACCGTATGGCGCCCGGACAACCTCCAGAAGGCGGCTGATACTGCTGCCTGCTGGGAGGCAGCCAGAACGCCATTGGGAGGGGCTGGGCGCCATGCGGTGGCAGTCCGACAGGTGGACCCTGTGCACGACAGTGCGCTGGGAGCCGGGGCAACCCTGGGCGACCAAGCGCGAGTGGAAAGGATGGTGCAGGGCATGTTCGAACGCCGGTTCGGGAGACCTGTGGAGAGGCGGTCGGGCCCGGGAAGGGCGGGAGATGGGCCATCGGGGGTACCCCAATTCGGAATGGAGGGGGTATAATTCGGCGTACTGGAGGCAAACACCTTACCAGAAGAGGTGTTATAATTGTGGCGCAGGGGACCACCTGCAGCGGAGGTGCAACGCCCCGCGCAGGAAAGGCCCCCGCAAAGAGAAGAGCCACGGCCCCTAGACCACCAACTCCGCCCCGGGTCAATAGGGATAGCCAGGCCCAACCATCCCCCCACCAGTCCCGGGAAACTAAGAAGTGCCGAACATGTAGGGCCGTGTTCGGCAGAATCAAACGGAGAAGAGCCCTCAGAACTGCGACAGGTCATCAGTTGTGGCCAAATTGGCAAAGGTAGCTTAACAATTCGGTGCAAGATTGCCGGCGTAGGGGTAGGCACGCCGTGGTGGACACACGCGCAAGCGCCACGATCATCAGCCCTGCGGTCCTTGATTCGAGTGTAGACGGTTGGGATGAGATCCACCGTCTGCAAAACCATAGTTTGCAGCTAGCTACCGGGGCAACGGCCCCTATCATAGGGGCGTGGTTTCGTGTCGTTTAAATTGGGCACTGTGAAAACCAAGATAGAGGTTTGGGTGGCAGAGGTGTACGACCCATGTCTAATAGGGTTGGATGTGCTGACGGCCGGTGGTTGTAAGATCGACTTGGGCTGGGGGGTCATGCAGTTGGGTGGTGAGGAGTTGCCGTTAGGGGGCGTGAGCACGGATGAGAGGGTGGAGCTGGAGGCTCCTGACTCCGTGGTCATTCCCCCGGGTGCCGAGGCGGTGGTCCCGGCCCGGTGGCGAGCACCCCCAACGTGGCAGGGCCCCTGCGGCCTAGCGGAACTACCGGCAGGGCCGTCAACCCCGGGCTTAGTCGTGGGCCGCACCCTGGTAAGTACCGACGGGCCAGTAGTGCCCGTACGGGTGATAAATGTTAGCACGGAACCACGCACTATCAGGAAGGGCACGAAGGTGGCAGATTGCATCCCAGTAAAAGAGGTGTGCAGGCTCCTGGAAATTCGAAAAACACGGTCAACGCCCCTGAGACCACAGTCTGATGGCATGGTGGAGAGGTTCAACAGGACCCTGGTCCAACAGTTGGCCCTCTTCACCGCCACTAACCAGGAGGACTGGGACGAACAACTTCCGTACCTCCTGATGGCCTATCGCGCGTCCCAGCACGGGTCTACCGCATGTAGTCCGGCGCTGTTGATGTATGGACGGGAGCTGAGAAGCCCCGTCGATTTATTGTGCGGTCCGACGCCTGAGCGGCAGTAGGCCCCGGGGGAGGGCTATGACCGTCGGTTGGAGGAGGGCTTGGAGAAGGTCCACGCC
>NW_028223647.1:0-6000 GCF_056783735.1 Eptatretus burgeri
AAAAAGGTATATGTTCGGTGTGTGGATCAAAAAAAAATCAATTTATCTCCAAACACAAACGAGGAGGAGATATACAAAAGTTTTTATCAGGAAGTAAATTTACAACTACTGGAATACCAGGGGAATTACATCTTCCAGGGTATTCTTTCTGTGGTCCAGGCACAAACTTGGATAAAAGATTAGATGAGGCAGACAATCCTAAATCCTGGAGTAAACCAATCAATAGAGTTGATGAAGTGTGCATGAGACACGATATTGATTATGGGAATACCACAACGTTGGGAGAAAAGCATGAAGCCGATAGAGAAATGTTGAATAATTTGTCTCTGATACAAAATCCAACCTTGAGAGAAAAAGTTGATCGGTTCATTGTGAAGAAGATGATCAGTGCTAAATTGAAACTTGGACTTGGAAATTCAAAAAACTTATAGGCTCTAATGATGCCATTAAGACTGAAGAGCAATTAGCTGATGAATTACATGAACCAATATTCACAAAGTTTCAGAGAAGGAAAGTTTATTCCAAGGAAGTTGATTATATCTGGTCTGCTGATTTGATTGAACTCAATAATGATAAGGGGTACAAGTATGCTTTAACCGTTATTGATTTGAGGAGTAGATATGCGTGGGTTGTCCCTTTAAAAAACAAAACAGGTAATACTCTTATGTTAGCTTTTCAACAGATATTTAATAAAAGTAAGAGAAAACCTAAAAAATTGTGGACTGATGAGGGTAGAGAGTTTTATAGCAAGACATTTATGAATTTTCTAAAAAAATAACTATTACATTATACAGTACCTTTAATGAAGGGAAGGCAGTTGTTGTTGAACGTTTTAATCGTACCTTAAAAGAGAGACTATATAAAAAATTCACACAACTCGGTTCACAACAATGGTCATCTTTTATTCAGGATATTGTGGATAAGTATAATGACACGATTCACACGTCAACAAATATGAAACCATCAGAAACATTTGCAAAATTAAAATATGAAAAAGAGATTAATGTCAGAAAACCTAAGTTCAAAGTTGGTGATATCGTAAGAATATATAGGTGGAAATCTCATTTTGAAAAGGGTTATATTAAACGATGGACGAACGAGCTTTTTAAAATTGTTGATGTAATAGATACGGTTCCTTGGACTTATAAGATATATGATTTGGAAGGGGAAGAGATTTTAGGTTCATTTTATTCACAGGAATTACAAAAGACAAAACTAAGCAGATAATACTCATGGGAGCAATGGTTTGTCCCTTCACTCCCTCCTACTATACACCTTTGTGGACACGAGAGGGACAAGTCCGAGGTGTATTACAGTATATAATGTGTGTCAAGGGGGACGTTCTTAGATCTGTGAACCCCAAACACAGAATCCTCAACTGAATAGTCAAGGCTTAACTTTTGTTTGTTGGTGTGTGTGTGTGTGTGTGTGTGTGTGTGTGTGTGTGTGTGTGTGTGTGTGTGTGCGTGTGTGCGTGTGTGTGTGTGTGTGTGTGTGTCCCAACCCTCACATTCAAAATCTCAACCCCAACCCTCACATTCAAAATCTCAACCCCAACTCAATCCTCGCCCAACACAATGTCTTTTTCAAAATGAGATTTCCACATATATATATATATATATATATATATATATATATATATATATATATATATATATATATATATATATATATATATATATATTTTTTTTTTTTACGTTTTTTTTTTTTCTCTTCTTCCAATTCTGTCTTTTAAGGCTTTCAGGTTTGATGACGTAGAAAGAGGGAGTAAGAATTTTCTTGATAGGTTTAGATCCCAAAGAGTGGTAGCATTTCAAGTCTTCAAAATAAACCCAACTTTCCAAGTCTCCAAGGTATAACCACATTCCTGTTGAGTTTCCAAGATATGTATCACATTGTGAGTTATCAAGCCAGAACCCACATTTCAAGTCTCCAAAAATATAACCATCTATCCAAGACTCCAAGGTAGAATCACAATTTCCAGAAATATAGTGGGTTTCAGGGATAGATCTCACATAGTATAACTGTGGATCATCAAGGAAATCTCCATTTTTCCAATTTTTATGGGTTTCAGTGATAGATCTCACATAGTATAACTGTGGATCATCAAGGAAAACTCCATTTTTCCAATTTTTATGGGTTTCAGTGATAGATCTCACATAGTATAACTGTGGATCATCAAGGAAAACTCCATTTTTCAAAATGTCTGAAAATTGTGAGTCTCCAAGGTAAAACTTGTATTCTGGCTCATCAAGGTATAACTTGTTCAGGGGGTATTGTCTTGATAACTCACAATGAGTACTATTGTTGCAAAACTCTTTTTCAGGACTTTGCTGGTCTCCAAGGTATAACTCTTTGGTTGAAGCATCAAGGACGAACTCATTCTGTGGGTCTTGGTCGCTCATATGGTCTTCAACCAAGCCAACAATTTCGCTCCAAGTTGTCTTGATAACTCACAATGAGTACTATTGTTGCAAAACTCTTTTTCAGGACTTTGCTGGTCTCCAAGGTATAACTCTTTGGTTGAAGCATCAAGGACGAACTCATTCTGTGGGTCTTGGTCGCTCATATGGTCTTCAACCAAGCCAACAATTTCGCTCCAAGTTGTAGCAAAAGCAGTATTTTCATTTCGTATTTCAGATACAATTTCCTGTGAGAGAAAATAATAATGTATTAATTAAGTTATTTAATTATTAAATGAGTATGCTTCAATCAAAGTTTGAAAATAGGAAAATAAAAATCTTACCTCAATGGATAAGAGGTTTTAATCCAGTTCATCAACTTGAAGGTTTAGTTCCATACAAGTCAGAGAGTTCCAAGGAACCCCAAAGTCATCCCACTCAAGGTCTTGCTCGTTCTGTCGGTCTTGGTCGCTCATAAGGTCTTCAACCAAGCCAACAATTTCACCCCAAGTTGTGGCAAAATCGGTATTTTCATATTGCATTTCAGATACAATTTCCTGTGAGAGAAAATAATAATGTATTAATTAAGTTATTTAATTATTAAACGAGTCGATGTTTAAAAGGAACTAAAAATAGGAAAATAAAATCTTACCTCAATGGATAAGAGGTTTGAATCCAGTTCATCAACTTGAAGGTTTAGTTCCATACAAGTCAGAGAGTTCCAGGCAAGCACACAGCACACCATCACCAGCAAAAAAAAAATGTTTAAGATGGAGCCTGGGCTTGAGGCTTTTATAGGGAAAGACTGTTGGGTGTGGTTTCCTGTGGAAATTCCCTGGTGGAATTTCATAACATACTGGAAACCATTTCATAACATGGAAACCATAGAAACTGAAACATGCTGGAATTTTCTAGTGATTTCTTTGTGAGTCAGAGATGAACTGGAAATGATGTAAGAGTAGGTGGGGCTTAGCAAAAGTAGGCGGGGCTTAGGAAAAGTGGGCGTGGCTTAGAAAAACCCACGGGGAAGTGGGCGGGGCTTAGAGGAAAGTGGGCGTGGCTTAGGAAAAGTGGGCGTGGCTTACAAAAAACCTCATGAGAAGTGGGCGGGATTTAGCAAAAAGTGGGCGGGGCTTAAAGAAAAGTGGGCGGGGCTTAACAAAAAATAACCTGTGGCTCAGGAGGTGGTCAAACAAGAGCATTAAGAGAAGTTTATCATTTCATAATGGCACAAAAGGGGTATCTTAAAAAATATAAAGATTCAAATGTTTTGTTTTTCAATATTGTAGATGGGGATTATTGTGCAAAGAAAATTAAACTATTGAAGGAATTTGAGAATGAACAAATGTTTATAGGTTCAATGAGTGAGCTAAACAATATACATCGGTTATTTGATAAAGAGTGTCCCGAGGCTTAGACGTTTCAGATATTTCTTTAGAATCAACTTTAACAAATCTTTAGATTTAGGAGAAGAGAGAAAATGAGAAAAGAGAGAAGAGAGAGAGAGAGAAGGAGAGGGAGAAGAGAGAGAAGTAGGAGAGGGAGGAAAGGGCGAGAATGAATAAATATGAAAATATGGAAACCAGTGAGATTAAAAAAAGATTGGGGGTATTACAGAAAATAAATGAATCTCAACGTACCGAGGAGGAAAACAAAGAATTGACAAGTCTATTTGCAATATTTTCGACAAGACTATTGACATCGTTTTCAAGGACAATATATTGACTTTGATTAAATTCTTTTCATTTTTTTTTCTTAAATAAATGGAGGAGAGAGTAATGATGTTTCTAAGGATTCTTTATGTTTTAAAAATTAAGATTCAAATGTGCATGTTGGAAACTAAAAAGGTTTTTGCACTCTGTAGGAATTTTTCTCATAAATAAATGAGTTATTGTCTCAAATGTAAAAAGAAAACTAATACTAAAAATATTTCATATTTTAAAAGTAAAAATAACAGGGTTATACAAAATGTACATGTTCGGTGTGTGATTCAAAAAAGTGTCAATTTATCTCCGAACAAAAATGTGGAGGAGATATACAAAAGTTTTTATCAGGAAGTAAATTTACAACTACTGGAATACCAGGGGAATTACATCTACCAGGGTATTCTTTCTGTGGTCCAGGCACAAACTTGGAGAAAAGATTAGACAAGGCAGAGAATCCTAAATCATGGAGTAAGCCCATCAATAGGGTTGATGAAGTGTGCATGAGACACGATATTGATTATTGGAATACCACAACTTTGGAAGAAAAGCATGAAGCCGATAGAGAAATGTTGTATAATTTCTCTCTGATACAAAATCCAACTTTGAGAGAAAAAGTTGATAGGTTCATCGTGAGGAAGATGATTTGTGCTAAATTGAAACTTGGGCTTGGAAATTCCAAAAACTTATAGGCTCTAATGATGTCATTAAGACTGAAGAGCAATTAGCTGATGAATTCCATAAATCAATATTCACAAAGTTTCGTAGAAGGAAGGTTTATTCCAAGGAAGTTGAATATATCTGGTCTGCTGATTTGATTGAATTCAATCATGATAAGGGGTACAAGTATGCTTTAACCGTTATTGATTTGAGGAGTAGATACGCGTGGATTGTCTCTTTAAAAAACCAAAACAGGTAATACTCTTATGATAGCTTTTCAACAGATATTTAATAAAAGTAAGAGAAAACCTAAAAAATTGTGGACTGATGAGGGTGGAGAGTTTTATAACAAGACATTTTTGAATTTTCTAAAAAATAACAGTATTACATTATACAGTACCTTTAATGAAGGAAAGGCCGTTGTTGTTGAATGTTTTAATCGTACCTTAACAGAGAGACTATATAAAAAATTCACACAACTCGGTTCACACCAATGGTCATCCTTTATTCAAGATATTGTGGATAAGTATAATGACACGATTCACACGTCAACGAATATGAAACCATCAGAAACATTTACAAAATTAGAATATGAAAAAGAGATTAACGTCAGAAAACCTAAGTACGAAGTTGGTGATATCGTAAGAATATATAGATGGAAATCACATTTTGAAAGGGGTTATACTAAACGATGGACGAACGAGCTTTTTGAAATTGTTGATGTAATAGATACGGTTCCTTGGACTTATGAGATATATGATTTGGAGGGGGAAGAGATTTTAGGTTCATTTTATTCACAGGAATTACAAAAGACAAAACAAAGCAGATAATACCCATGGGAGCAATGGGTTGGCACTTCACTCCCTCCTACTATACACCGTTGTGGACACTCGAGGGCCAAGTCTAAGGTGTATAACAGGTGGCATCTGCCGTATATAATGTGTGTCAAGGGGTGACGTTCTTAGATCTGTGAACCCAAAACACAGAATCCTCAACTGAATAGTCAAGGCTAAACTTTTGTTTGTTGGTGTGTGTGCAATGGGGGACGTTCTTAGATCTGTGAACCCAAAACACAGAATCCTCAACTGAATAGTCAAGGCTTAACTTTTGTTTGTTGGTGTGTGTGTGTGTGTGTGTGTGTCCCCTCCCCCCCAACCCTCACATTCAAAATCTAAACCCTCACCCCAACCCTCACATTCAAAATCTCAACCCCAACCCTCACATTCAAAATCTCA
>NW_028223648.1:5000-6000 GCF_056783735.1 Eptatretus burgeri
AAACTATCAGTATCCATATACAACAATGAAACATTTTCACCATACTCTTTCTTTAAGTCATTATACAAATAATCATACATCAATATCTTTGATAAATCAAGAACTGCTGTTCCAATATAAATTGGTTTATCCATTACAATACTTTCCTTTTTCATATGAATTGCAGAAAAGTTCTCTGAAAAAACCTCTTCTCTCTCAAAACTTGGTTTATTTATCAATCTCGAAGCTTCTTTCCAAGATGTTGCGAATCTAATGTTTTGCCTGTTTCTAACATTTTCCATAGTCTTTCCAAATACAGCATTATTCATTAATTTATAAAAGTCCCCTTCAAATTTTACTTTTGTATTTGCTCTCATATTTGTATTGAATTGAATATACTTTTTCACCCAAGGACTTTGTTTAAATTTTAAAACTCTATGAATTTTAGCTACTCTCAATCCTTCTCTCAAAAACTGTTTTAAGCTTCTCTGATGTAAAACATATCCCTCTTTATCATAGAATGTTGTTAATAACTTTTCTGTTGATTTGCCTTTAATATTAAAACTTTTATGATAATCACTGAACCATTCTTTCTTTGGGGTTTCTTTCTCACATGCAAAAGGAAGGTCTTTATGCTTATTATGAAGAACACTCGGGTACCTCAAATCAACTTCAAAATAATAACCTTCTTCTTCGTCATTCAATTCCTCTTGAGAAGAAATAACAATATTCATCAAAGCCTTTTCATAATCCTTTTCTTCCACCCACTCTAATTTACCATAAGGTAGAGATTGAGACATTGCCCATCCATACAAATTATTAGCATCAAAATACATCAAATAATTACTATCTTTTTCACTATCATAATTTGGGAGATATTTATTATTTGCTTTCGCATATCTTTTTGAACATACTTGTGATATTCCACCTCTCTTGGACTTCTCAATCATCAAAAGCATATCAACATCACTGATTAAATCTATATCTTGTTTTGTCATTTTCAACATTGCACTCCAAGCTA